>NC_048306.1:90036734-90336734 GCF_013100865.1 Trachemys scripta elegans
CACCTTAAAGACTAACAGATTTATTTGGGCATAAGCTTTCGTGAGTAAAAACCTCACTTCTTCGGATGCATCCGAAGAAGTGAGGTTTTTACTCACGAAAGCTTATGCCCAAATAAATCTGTTAGTCTTTAAGGTGTCACCAGACTCCTTGTTGTTTTTGTAGATACAGACTAACACGGCTACCCCCTGATACTTGATAAAAGTGGTAAGTCCGTTATGAGAAATTCTGTTAGGGCCTGATCCTTCAAGGTGTGCTTAGACCCCCAACAACTAATAACTTCAGCAGGAGTTGAAGGTACTTAGCACCTTGCATGAGGCTCTTAGGCCTTTGCCGGACTGGCCTATACTATCTATCTAAGGTTGTTTCTAGTGCTAATTTCTCTAAAAAATATCTAAGGCCCTGATTCATCAAAACACTTAAACACATGTTTAAAGATGTGAGTAGTCCCATTGAAGTCAATAGATCTATTTGTGTGCTCAAAGGTAAGCATATGCATATGTGTTTTTGCTGGATCAGAGTCTAATCACTGAACAGCTAAAGTAGATCTGATGCGCATGTCTATAATAGATCCCAAAGAAAAACCCCCTGTGCTTCTCCCTGGTTCATGAAAAGTTATTCTGCTTTTTTCTTTTATTTAATAAATACTGTGTTCTGAGAGCCTGATCCTACATACGCACATGCTTAAATTTACTCCTGCAATTAGCCCAATTGACCTGAAAGTTAAATACGTGCATGTCTGCAGGATCAAGACCTTCGATTATGATAGAAAAGCTTTAGCTAATGAGTGGAACTTGCAGAAAATTAAAATATTACTCATATTATTTCACATTAGTAGCAATGCAATTAAATATTTTGCACTTAAAATCAATTTTTATACTGGAACTAGACAATTCATACAGTAATGTTGAATGTACACATAAAAAAGAACAGGGTAAAATCCAGCTCGGGAGCTAATGTTCACATCAATTTTTTCCCATAAAATAAATAGGTATGTAACAGTTACTTCTCCAAACATTTTGAATTATTATTTCAAATGGGAGCTGGTCGCTTAACTTCCCCTGGCAGTTATCAAAATCGCATCCAGTAGGAATTCTTTAAACAGTAATTTTACCTTGACCTGTCCCCGGGTACAATCAGTGAACATAAACCCTGGTGCATTGCCTTAAAAAGGCAACAGTAATTGCCACTAACATTTTTGGCAAACTAGTCTTCTTTTGCTAAGCAAAGTAGGCAAATATGCAGAATTTTTCATTTGGATTTTAATATCCATAATTTAATTTTTGATCCCAGGTGTTCTTCTCAACTGAAATGCGCCACCTGCAGAGCCAACCATGGGCAGGCACAGCCATGCTTAAAGGGATGATGATATTAGTTATGCCCACCCTGTGAATTATTCTCTTATTCAGTACAGCTTGGCAGAATCCAAATGAATGTCCATCTGTGCACTATATTTCCTGGACGGTGCCTATTTCCTTGCCTAGAACAATATGAATGAGTATATAATGAGCCTGATGAATAAGTCCTTATATAGGCATGATATAATTGACACAAACAGGGTATACATGTTCTATTGGGATAGGGGGAACCCCATTAAATTCTATGGCCCTAAATCAATTATAAATGGCAATACATATTAAAAGATGCTTCAAATATACTCATATGGTAGTGGGAGACTGATCCTTCACCCTGCCATTAAAGCAAACTTCAGGTGAATTTCAGAATTCTAAAAGACTGGACTTTATCTCTGGAAACGATAAACTGAAATGAGACTAATGAAAGTAGAAAAGAGAACTAACACATAGGACTGGCACATGCTTTAATGGATACACTGTTATTAAACAAAAGATACTGTACATTAGGTGAAAATCCCAGTAACCATATTGCAAGTAATGAGTCACTTCACTGGTGCCCTGCATCACGCTCCCATTTTCTGATAGGCAGATAATTTATTAGTTATTAAGACCCAGATTCTCAGAGTTATTTAGGCATCTAATGCCGATTGAAATCAATTGAGGATCCCGGCCTAAGATCTTACCAATACCAAATTCTTCATAAAACAGGGTACCAAGATCTTGCCTTGTTCCTGGCAAATCATGAGTAGTTACTATCCACTCAGGCTCATACAAGTGCTTCAGGGAGGGGTCATAACATCAGCTGCTTCAGGAACCTGAGTACTAAATCCTGAGCTGAACATATTTTTACAGTTTTTACCAATTTTCCTATGTATTTTATGCTGAACTGCTTTGTTAGCATACACTTCACTTCCTTGGCATGCCCTACCCCTTGAAATAATCAACAGGCTTCCCCTCTATAGATGTTACTTCAAGTAGGACACTGTCTACCACTGCTGTAATCTAGTTCCATTAAAATGTAAAAATATGTCTTGGACTGTTAGAACTCCCTGTTAGAACTGCCTGGCTACCCCAATGACACAATACTCTTTACCCTGTGGTTTGCTGTGGAATCATACATGCATCATTACAAAACTCACCTTGCTGGGATGACTCGGCTAGTCAAGTCTGTTGAACTCTTAATCATTGTGCTGCTTCAAAGTGACTTTACATGCCTGAGATTCTTATGCCATTAACCTGTACAGATTTTGGAAGCAGTCTTCACAGAAATATGATTTGAATTGATATTTGCAAGATGTTCGCAACCAGCATTTGATGGCCTAGTACATTTTCCTTTATTATCTGGACACCATGTGAGCGAGGCAAGCTCTCACAATCTTAATGCAGTGGCTTATGTGTCATTTGAGGCTGCAAATAAAGGGTGTGATGGATGAGAAAAGATCATTCTCATTTGTGTTTATCAAATATCAGAAGGAAAAAGATATTGGGACATTCAGATGTGTTTGGGCACTCTCCAAAAACTGCAATGAACAGCTGGTCCTTTTGACTTGAGGATGCCAAGATGCAGGAATCTGGCAAGAGAGATATGAGATGGGATTGTCTGATGCTAGATTCATTGTGGTACTTCTCACTCAGACCCTCATATTCTGATAGTCGGGTTGAAGCTTTTGCAGGCACGTATTCCAGAGAAATGGCAGTACCCTTGGGTAGGAGTGATAAATGTATGCGTAAACTGATTGAGTCAGAATTCAGATTTTTAAAAAAAGATGAAGGTTATTAAGGGGATATTTGAGACTCTTTTTGTGTGGTCCAACACTGTGCTGCAATAAATAAGAAAGCATATGAGGTATGAAGATTATAGAAATAAGAAGAAAGAAAATGGATTTAGAGACTTCAGGGTCTCATATAAAATACATGGAAATTGTGAGAAGTCTCATGGGCTAATCACTGGGCTAATCTTCCCGATTGTTCGTATTGAACAGAGACGTGAGTTTGGATTCAGTTTAAATGCAAATTGTTTTGCAAGTTAAAGGGAAGCCTATGCTCCCTTTAACTTGCAGATAAATGGTTCTAAAATCTAAACTGTCTCAAAGGATGCCCAGTATACAGAAGCTTTGGTTCATACCTGCTCAACTTTGCAATCTCCTATATTCAAGAGAGCGCTGATGCCTATTAGGGAAATTACCCTCTAAGAAGGCCAGGTAGTGGCAACACTGTCACGGGAGCTTTAAATTCCAGCTGGGGCTCCGTAGAAATCCTGGACAAGAGGTTGTCTGGAACATACACTGATTCTGTGCATCTACTGGTGCCGTAGGACTGTGCCTTCCCTAAACAACACCACTCACTTTATAGATAATGGGGCTTGTGGATGATTTCTGCCATTTTGCTCTCTCCTCCATTGAGGAGATCCACCTGGGTTCCACCAGAAGAAAGTGAGGTGGGCTGACTTCAGTTTGCATTCCCAATCGTTGACTTCTTTGCTGTGCTGTGCTGAGACTGCAAACAAGAGAGCCCACTATTTCTGATTGGGTTGTGATGGATGAAATGTAGATACCATTATACTGGGAAATGGTCAGAAATCTATGAACATGCTTCACATAAAACACCAAACAGCCATCGGATGGTAACAACTTTCAGTCAAAATTTGGGCTGGATTTGAATCAGTGATCTAGAGGTAAAATGTTCTGTGACTCAACAGCAACCCCTTGAACCATCCTGTCCCAGCTGGTATTTCTACACTTGTAATTTTCAATTTTTAATTGATATTTTTGACTAATTAACAACATAGTTCACAACTGTTGCTATAACTATTAATGGTCCATTAAAACAGTGTAGGATGTTTTGCGTATGAAGACCAAAGAAAATAAAAATCTTTCTAGCAGAGAGACGTAGTTAATTTTGTAAAGTTTCAGTTGCCATGACTACTTGATTCAGCTCATTATGTGGTGCCCTTTCTTCTGTTATTCTGAGAACTTCAGTTACCCAAAAAACTACACAGCCAAATACAGCAGGTGCAACACCCAATTAAGTCAATGGGGAGTTTCACCCACTTGCACCAGGGCTGAATATGGCTCATTTTTAATCTGATTTTCACTAATGGAGGCAAGTTGTTTTCCTGGGAAGAAGTTTGGAATATGATGGGTAACATATCATGAATAATTAGACAATGCTAGGCTGTAAATCCCAATAGAAACAATGCATCTTTGAGATTAGTTGTTTCTTCTGCAAAGGGCAGTGTGCACTTATGAAGCAAAGCCATTCATTCTAGATACATTCGATTTGCAAGTGAAAGGAAAGCAAGATGTATGATAGTTTACATGTCAATTAAAGCATGGTAGGAAATGTAGAGCATTTTCTTAAACTAGCTCCTTGAGAAGGAGTTTGATCTAAGTTAGGATCTAATACCTATGTGAGAATCAACAACAGACTCATTGTAAAACTACCTTAACTACAGATTCTCACAATTAACACTGAAAGTGAATGCAGAGAACCTAATATTGTAATTAGTGCAGGTCTGGAACGTATGAACTGTCCCAGCAAGAGCATCTGAACTTTCCCAGTGTGGTGAAAGAGAACTTCAAAGAGAACATTATTCCCTCAGTTCAGTTGGATAGTTGGCTGTTAATCCTCTAAAAAAAAAAAAAATCTAACTCCCTGCTGTGGAAGATAAGTACTGAAATGCTGAAAATGCTGATTTGCAGAAAGACTTCTTAGAATGAAAGCTGCTTTTTCTTCCCATTAGTATTTACTGCCCCGTGTATAGAAGGGGAAAAAGGAAAGTAATCTGGATTATGATAGCAGCACCCTTCGGCCTCTTTGTGATATTGTTTCTCTGTGTTGGGTTGTAAAGTTTTCAGTGTTAGGATGTCAACCACTTGTCTTGAATTCTTGAGGATTTTAAAATGGTCACAATGGTTGAGATTTTGATTTAAGCTATTGTTTCAGGTCTGTTAAAACCTCCTTTCCCTGCTTCCGCTCTAAAGAAATAATCTTCTCAGATTCCTTCCTCTAGTCAAGAAGACATGCATGCTGCATTTTCCACAGCTGGTGCCAGCAGACTAGTAATACAGTGCTCTCTTTAATGAGGTGGCAGTTTTCCTACCTCAGAAAATTAAGAATGTCAGTCTGCAGCAATTTGGCATAGGGTAGCTCTGCCCATATCCCTGTCTTCCAGTAGCACTGAGAACAAAGTACTGCTATTAACCATGAGCCCAGATCAAATCTTAAATCCTATATATAATATATCTTTAGCTCATCCCCTAATCAGCATTCCTGCTGTATACCTCAGAAAGGCCTCATCACAGGTAATTCTTCCCAATATTGTACAGTTGGCAGATTTTGCTCAGGATAGGGGAAGGCAAGGACAAAACAAGAAATAAAAAGTCAATCGCCCATTCCCAATGTTTAGATGTTTGAATAGTGCAGAGGTTACTGACAGAACAAAATGGAAGGACTGTGCTCGGGTTGCTACCCTCCAGTTTTCACCTAGCTTGTGTGTCCAAGTGCCATTTGACAAGCCCTGATGTCCAGTTTTTTCAACCTGTGGCAACACTAGGTGGAAGGAAGGAGGTAGCGGAGCAGCAGCAGCAGTTGCTGCCTCCAGGGCCAGGCTGCTTGTGTGGCTCTCGGTGGTGTGTGGCATGAAGGGGCAGGGGCAGGGCCTTGGAGGGGGGAATAGCAGGGCCGCCCAGAGGGGAGGGGCAAGTAGGGCAATTTGCCCAGGGCCCCACAGGGGCCCCACGAGCCCTGGCCAAGAATCCCTTCCCTGGCTAGAGGTGCCTTTTTAATTTTTACTCACTCGGCGGCGGTCTGGGTCTTCGGCAGCACTTCGGCAGCGGGTCCTTCATTCGTTCCGGGTCTTCGGCAGCATTTCGGCGGCGGGTCCTTCAGTGCTGCCGAAGACGCGGAGCGAGTGAAGGGCACGCCGATGACGAGGACTCGGAGCTCCACCCGGTGAGTACAAGCGCCGCAGTGGGGTGGCGCCTTTTTTTTATGTCCGCTCCCCCGCTTTGCCCCAGGCCCCCTGAATCCTCTGGGTGGCCCTGGGGAAGAGGCGAGGCAGGACCATGGGGCAAGGAGGTGGGGCCTTAGAGGTCTGGTTACCAGCCATTAGAAAGGTGGCAACCCTAACCTTGCCTTTTGAAAATAAAGAAATTAATCAAATCCGTTATTAACTTTAAAGATTGTTTACTTAAAACAGCAAACATCAGAAGGGGCAAAATCCATGCAAAATGCAATGTAATACTATGCCAATAATTTTCTATATAACCTCAAGTCCTTTCTCTGGCAAAACTGCCATTGAGTAAAGACTGCAGGATTTGGCAGTGAATGAAAATATGACTGTTTTTTTTAAAATGGTCAGAAAAGTGACTGCAAAAATGACATCTTATTGTTCAGCAGATCTATTCCCTGCGTACATTCAAGTATCAGGAGGTAGCCATGTTAGACTGTATCCACAAAAACAAGGAGTCTGGTGGCACCTTCAAAGAGCATCTGAAGAAGTGGGATTTTTTTACCCACGAAAGCTTATGCCCAAGTATATATTAGTCTTTAAGGTGCCACCGCACTCCTTGTTGTTTTTGTTTACATTCAGACTCTCATCTGCTGATTTTTGTAGAAAAATAAGTATGTGCTATTCTTTAATCATTTAGCATTGCGGGGCCATCGCTGGGAGACCGTGAACTGGATTCTGGCTTGGCTCTACATTGCCAAGAGAATCGTTAAGTTCCAAAAGCAGAGCTTTATTAAGAATTATGGTGCATAATCCGTAAACAACACAACTTGATGTTCAGATCCCAAGCTGAAGTTTGTGGTGCTGGCTGTTAGAAAACCATCCTTTGACTTACAAGCTGAGTAAATTTGATCAGGAGTCACAGAGGCAATATATGTTGAATTTAATGATGCCATTTATATAGATTCAGTTCTCAGACATAAGTGCATTTTAATATGAGTTTAGTTCCTCCTTATTATGAAAGGATGGGGAGAATGGATAGCTCAGTGGTTTGAGCATTGGTCTACTAAACCTAGAGTTGTGAGTTCAGTCCCGGGGGGGCATTTAGGGATCTGGGACAAAAAATCTGTCCAGGGATCAATCTTGCTTTGAGCAGGGAGTTGCCTTAGATGATCTCTTGAGGTCCCTTCCAGCCCAGATATTCTATGGACATTTTTTGTTCATCCATAGAACCAGGTACACCATGGGCATTGACAGGGCTAGTTTCCAAATGAAGAGATTCATGTTTCAATAAGAATCACCTCATTTCTAGCTGACATCTTCTTACAGTTGATCTGCATTGTTTATAACGTCCCAATCTGAAGATTTGCCAATGTTTTGGTTTTGTAATAAGGGGCAGTTGAAATTAGTGACTGAGTGCACCAGAGGTGGAGGAAATTGAGTAGAGACTCTGAATCCATTTATTTTTTTTCACTTAAGGAAACAAACAAAAGCACTTCATACACACAGGAGGTAGGCAAGATCATCTGCTAAGCAAATTTATGAGTACCTTTACTGGAAATCTCTGTATAATCTTAAAAAAAAAAGAACAGGAGTACTTGTGGCACCTTAGAGACTAACAAATTTATTTGAGCATAAGCTTTCGTGGACTCTGAAACCTGTATAATCTTTGACTCCCATATAAAGGTGGGTGAGTACATAACTTGTGGATTTTCTTGCTAATAAAGCCTGTTGTTTCAATGGTATTTGAACCCCGTTTTATTGGTACACATTTGGGTAAGCTAGCTTTTATTCACCAGAATGTTCACAGAAAGCAAAAACATAATGAATACCAGTTAATACTGGCAAAAACATTTGTATTCATTTTAAAGTTCTTTGCAAGCTGGGAGCTGGAGAAGGAAGAAGGGAGGATTTTGTGTAGAACAAAGAGGCCAAGAAGTAAAGAAAAAAGAAGCAACAAGGAAGTAGTGATGGTGGAGGGACTGTAGTTGAGAACTGGTGACACTTTAGGCTCAGATGGCACTTTTGATTGTCTCCAGCCTCCTGACTCTCTTGATAGCCCAGCCCTCATTGTTTGTTTGTTTGGACGCTGATGGGTATGATGGGAAATATTCTAAGGTCTCTGTGTGTAAAGTTAAGCACGTGCAGAGGTCTTTGCAGGATTGGGGCCTGAATGCCTATCTTTTAAGCATTAGCAAATGAAACAAGAAACATTTGCACAGAGAAGGAAAATGGACTTATGATGGAATATGAACTTTTATTAAATATTCACTTTTAAAATTTTCTGTACTCTGAATGTTTAACATTAAGGCAACTTCCTGTCCTGTTAAGGACTACTGTAATTCTTTTTTTAAACAAATGATGCCATTTTTCATCACAAACAGTAAACCTTTATGTAATATACTTACATTTAATTTGTGTTTATTTCTTTGCAGGTTTTAAATTGTTTTAATGTAATTGCCCTCGGTGGATTCTGTCATGTAGCACTGTACCTTGCCAAAAACTCTGCATTGATTTTCATATTGACTTATACAAATTATGCCATTAATGTGAAAAATAGATGGGAATTGCATCAGATACACTATTTTTAACATTTTCATTCTTTAACTTTATATTAATCATTCATAATATATTTAACAGAAAATATTGTTTTAAATCTCCACTGGTATTTGAAATAAATTTACTAGAAAATCTTGTGCTCACCTTGGGTCATATCTTGCTTCATTTACTAGACCATTCTCCTCTCTGTCCTTTTTCCCTCTACCAGCCTGTCCAACGTGCCATTATTAAAGTCCTCTTCCACCACATCACTCTTCTCAGATCCCTTCACTGGGTTTCTCTTACCCCACCAACTCAAGCTCCACACCATCACCCTAAAGGCCTTACAGAATCTCACCTACACCCTGCATACATCGATGTTCTGAGTCTCTGCCACTCTGTCAGTCACTTTCTGAACTCAAGGAAATACATACTCCCCAGCAAACTGAATCTAAATTCTGTGCCAAGATTCCCAGAGTCTGCAGCACTCTGGTGTGGCATATGGGAAATGAGGTGGCAGTTCCAGTTAAATTTAATTGGAGGTTTTTAATGAATCCAATATGAATGAATAGTTTTCAGCCAGAACAGTAGCTGCTGTGTTTTTATCCAATATTACATTCAATACTGTCCACACATATACAGTTTAGTGACATCACAGAAATTGGTACTGACCTCACATAACTGCATCATGGGAGCAGTTGAGGGAATCTGGAAGTTCTGGCAACCTGGTAGAGGCCATATGGGGCTTTTGGCTCCAGAGGAGGCATTGGAGGTAGTTTGGGATTGAGGGATAAACATATTAGCTGGATGTAGCTGAGCAGATACTCAAATACTGCGGCAATGAGAAGTGTAATAATAATCTAGACAGATGGAAACACAGATGTTTCTGCTAAAATGATCACTATTGAAACAGTAATATTCACATTTAGACTGCAGTTGTTAGGTTCCAGAGTCAAACATTCATCTCAATGAGGTTGGTAGCTTGCACTTCACAGAGCTATTGTTCCTGCTGTCTGTAGTCTCAGGGAGACAACATTATGTTGGTTATGCTCATTTGATGTTTCCATGGTTCTCTTCTCAGTTATGAATGATATATACATATATACACATACACACACAAAACGACTGTCAAACACAGTTGTGAGGCAAAAGGTGAATTCCACAGAAAATTCCACTGCCATGCAATTGGAGAATACCCAGGGAATTTCCTATGCAAGGCAAAATCATCTCTTTCTCCTTTTTGCTGTTTGATCTTTTTTCCATATTCACAAGTTGATTGCCCCAATGCTTGGAATAGCTCCCACCTTTGTCCATCATGCCCCTTCTATGTGCTCCTTAAAATTCTTCCCTAAAATCCATTATTATTTCCTTCTTACTTGTCCATTCCAATAATCCTTGCTCACCAAGCTCTGACATGTTTTGTCTTGTGTCTGTTTGTATGTCTTCCTTAGACTGTAAGACGGCAGTTCTGTTTAGTTTATATTTATAAACACCATGTAAATGTATAAAAGTCTAAACTTGATTATTTGTAGTAATAATAGTACTGAACAAATGGCTTTTTTAAATTCTATGGGTGTGAGTTTGGTTTGGGATGTATTAATATGTCTTGAAATTGCAAATGTAGTTTATGCTATGGAATTGTTATATTAGTTTGGTTGGCATTGGAGGCCCTCATATGAGCATATTTTATGATCCGAAGGGTAATTAGCCAACACAAGGCTGCTAAATAAGTGGTCTGGAGACATGTAAGAACTAGAAGTTAGTGTTACATAGTAGCAGGTGATCCATGATTTGTCAGAGTGTAATCAACAAATCATGTGCCAGTTGTAGATATTCTACACATCAAGTCATAGTTCTACTTCACAGTGTCCAGACTGTTAGAGAGCAGGTTGTGTGTTGGGCACTTCCTCAGTAATGTTTTAAGAGCTGTTTTGCCTGTCTATATATATATAGCCTGTTATTTGGCCTTAGAAATATACATGTGATAGTCAAAGCAAGGTAAGGCCTTTTTTTCATAGTGCATTATTGTAAAGCAAATAAGTGTATTGAAATTAAATGGACACTGTCATACTTATATAATGTTGAATTCTATTTTATCCTCTTGTGTGTGTTATGTCCTCTTAGAAGCTGGAGAGCAAAGCTTTCGAGCTTTCTTATGACTCGTCCTTTTTCTATTTGTCAGGTGTTTTTCAACCTGTACTTTTGATAGAGTTTGACATTAACATGCCTTTTTGCAAACTTCCTTGCTTGTGGATCAGCTTCAGAGGTAATATTAGCTCTGCTCTGGGAACAGGGTATGACAATTTGCTGTTGCTGCAGAACAAGTTGGTGTAGCACAAGATGTTGTTTTTCTGTAAGATCTACATAAAAAGGGGCCAGTTACAGAGTGATATACAGTGGTCATGGATCCTATACACCTGAATCATGCAAAGCTTAGAAGGCAGTGGAATTTCTGATTGAGCAAGATGCGTAGAATAGGCACTGGAGTTGCAATATTCAATCAAACCAGTGGGCCATGTCCTATCCAATGTACAATGTCCTGTATCCAACAGTGGCTTATACCATATGCATCACAGGTAGGTGCAAAAAACTCCATGATAGACAATTATGGAGTAATCTGCCCATAGAGGAAGTTTAACCCCATAGAGGCCAAGTCCACACTATAAATTTATATCAGTATAACGACATTGCTCAGGGGTGTGAAAAATCCACACCCCTGAGTGATGTAGTTATACCAGCCTAACCTTCAGTGTAGACAGCACTATGTCGATTGGAGGGCTTCTCCCATCAACATAGCTACCACCTCTCATGGATTAACTATGCTGATGGGAGAAGCTCTCCCATCGGCCTAGGAGCCTCTTCATTGAAGAGCTACAGCAGCACTGCAATGTTTTATGTGTAGACCTGCCCTTAGTCAGTGATTGGTTTATGGCATAAAACATGAGGATTATATCTCTTCTTTAAAAAACAACAACAAACAACTCTAGCTAATAAATGTGAATGCTCTCATCCATATATGAGAGCTCTCACCCATGCTCTTGTAAATGTGTAGGGCTTGTTTGAACACTACTAAGCTCTTTCCCTCAATTGTGTATAATGGAAATGAATTCCACAGGTTAATTTGGATTATGTAAATGTGTATATCTATATAGATACTCATAGCTATTCTTTTATCAGTTTTTAAATCTTCTGCTTTTTAATTTAATTGACTGTCCCCTTATCCTTGTATATTGAGAATGAGTAAACAACCAGCCCAATCTACTTCTCTATGCCATGAATATTTTATTTCCTCTTATTCATTACCTTTCTTTACTCAACAATTACATTCCTTTCACTCTCTTTTCATATGGAAGTCTTTCCATGTCTCTAATTTTTGTTGCTTGTCCCCCTCTATTTTTGCCATATTCTTTTCAGATAGGGATTGAGATTTTCAGAACCAGTTAGGGTATTTAGACACACAACTCCCATTAATTGTAATGTAATCAATTTCGGCAGGAGATGTGTATCTAAATATCCTAATCTATTTTGAAATTTTTTAACCAGGGTCATTAGAACTGAATACTATATTCCAGGTGAGGGCGTATGAGTTATATAATGACATTATCGTCAGTGGTTCAGCTAACAATGCCTTTAGTTAAGGTTGCCCAACATTTCTCATTATAAGACCTTGTTTTCAGTTGCTTATATCTTTGCTAAACTTTAACCATTTGGGCTGAAATTTTCTGTGCGGGGTGCCTGCCTGGGGCTTTTTCCCCAGCTAAACCAATTCAGCTGTTTGTCATAATGAGATTAGAGAAAAAGACATTGTTTTGCCCATATTAAGAAAATCCATACAACCTTTTAGTTGAGAAGCTCTCAGTCTTTCTTGTTTTGGAGCAGAGACGTAAAATTTGGCATGGGGTTCTACTGGTATCAGGGATATGCCTTTTGATGTTCCCTTGAAAAATGACCCAAATTGGTCCAGTTAGAAAGTTCTCTGAAAAATCTCAGCAAATGCTCAGTAGAGATTTGTTAGAGTTTGGCTGCTAAATTAATCAAAAATTCCACTTGTAATGAGTGTGCTCCATCCCAGGGTTGCAGAGGCTGAGCAGGACTTTTCCTGCAATTGCTGCTTCTGGCTGCTGTGGTGCTGTGCACAGGAAATGAGATCAGGAAGACTGTCTTGTGCTCTCAATGCATCACTGCTGGTGCCCACTGAATAAGGCAGGGGTCCTGTGGAACAAATATTATGTGATTATATAAAGACTGTATGATAATGCATATACACAAGGGGGCCACATTAAGGGTACATGTGCAGCCTTAGTTTTTGTAATAATATTTATAGTGTTCTTTAGATCCTGCTTATACTGAAAATCCTGAGGATATTCTGAGTAGCTAAGTATATTTAATAAACAATTTTTTTAAAATAAGGAAAAGTGTTCTATTTATATTGAGGTCTAACTACAGCATTAGTGGTATATAAACAATTTTTGTTAATAATAAGAAAACGAAAGAATTCAGAGCTCTGATTGAAACTCTGAATGAATTCTTGTATGAGTTACACATATCCAGCCCCAGTGAAATCAACTGGGGATATAACTGAAGGCAGAAATTGGCTTTCTAAGCCCTGGTCTACACTAGGGGGATCGATGGAAGCTACACAACTTCAGCTACGTGAATAACGTAGCTGAAGTCGACGTACTTAGATCGACTTACCGTGGTGTCTTCACCGTGGCGAGTTGACTGCTGCCGCTCCCCCGTTGACTCTGCCTGTTCCTCTCGCCGAGCTGGAGTACAGGAGTTGATGGGAGAGCGCTCGGGGGTCAATTTATCGTGTCTAGACTAGACGCGATAAATCAATCCCCGCTGGATTGATCGCTGCCCGCCGATCCGGCGGGTAGTGAAGACATATCTGAACTTGAACTCACCTCAATATATGCCGAGTAACTAATGCAGGAATTAGTGAGTCACTGTGCATTCCTTACTCAGGTCAAACTCAATAGACTTGACTACAAAAACAGAAGTGTAAGATCAGTAAGTTTGCATGTAAAGTCATACACTGGATGGAGATCCCTGCACTGTCTAGGTGGTGCACAACACAGTGTTATGGTTGTCGTTTCAGCCTATTTATGCAGGTTTTACATAAAAAACATAGTCTTATGCTAGATCATCTTGCTCTGCAGCAGTAATCTGTCATACCCTTACTCATATTCAGTGGTACCTTACTCCACAAGTGGTCCCATTGACTTCAGTGAGACCACTAGTGGAATGTGGTACTATTCAGCATAAGGGTAAATTAGTATAACATGACAAAATTCAGTTAGATGAAATGGTTAAATGGCTTAATAGGGGTCAGGGCTTTTCAGGTATTTTCACCTATACAGGTGTTTCATGTAAGACTTCATACACATTAGCAGAGCTGTATAGGCAAATGGAACAATGGTTACATGCACTAAGTTATTCATTGTGTTTATTACGAAAGTGCCGGTGGGTCAACTGAGATTAGGACTCTTTTGTGCTAGGCTCCATACAGACACAAAGTAGTAGACCGGGGGTCGGCAACCTTTCAGAAGTGGTGTGCCGAGTCTTCATTTATTCACTTTAATTTAAGGTTTGGCATGCCAGTAATACATTTTAACGTTTTTAGAAGGTCTCTTTCTATAAGTCTATAATATATAACTAAACTACTGTTGTATGTAAAGTAAATAAGGTTTTTAAAATGTTTAAGAAGCTTCATTTAAAATTAAATTAAAATGCAGAGTCCCCCGGACTGGTGGCCAGGACCTGGGCAGTGTGAGTGCCACTGAAAATCAGCTTGCGTGCCACCTTTGGCACACGTGCCATAGATTGCCTACCCCTGTAGTAGACTGTCCCTGCCCTAAAGAGCTTACAAACTAAATGGAAAAGACAAAGGGGGAGGAAAGGGATATAACCCACAAGCAAAGCCGTCAACATAATGGTGGCAAACAGCTCCAATTTTTTGGAGGAATGGGGTTGAGAGAAGATACGCTAAATGGAAAGACAAGGGAGGGATGAGAGGAACAGCGCAGGTGAGAAGAGGGAGGGGAGGAAGGTATGAGGACCAGGTGTAGAGTAAGGCTTAGGTGAAGAGACAGTAAGACAGGTATCGGGGGTGACATTGGAGCAAACAGGCAATCAGCCAATTATCAGTAACTGTCGGTCGCTGCTTTAGCTGCTTCTGGAGCTGCTCTGCCAGCTTCAGTCTCTGGTGCTCCTTCCTGCAGTTTCTTTCCCAAGTACCACATGGATGGGCGGTGGGGCTGGGAGAGGGAAGGCAACTCATGGACCCTAGTGCCCCCAAAAGGTGGAGTTCTCCTGCACAGCTCTGAGCTAGGGGCTAAGGGTGCTAAAATGAAGGATGGCCCAGCTAGACTCCAGTGCAGCAGTATCTGCTTGAATTGCTTCGGCAGCTGCTTTGATGGCTTCAGTCTTTGGCTGGTTCCTCCTAATAGTTTCTTTTCTAAGGCCCACATGGTGGAAGGGAAGGAGCATGCCTGCACAGGTCTGAGTCCAGGGGTGTGTTGGGGGTGGGGAGAGAAGCGGCCTCCCTGATTTGACCCTTTTCTTTTACATTTTTAGGTTTTTTTTAGCAACCAACTTACCCCCAAATTCCCTGGAAGCACACGGAAGTTGAAATGGCAACAGTGGCTCAATCCATTCTGTATTACAGAGCTGTATCTGTGAGGTGCTTAGCTCTGCCTGACTTAAGTGGGAGCTGAAGAGGTTTAGCAACTTTTACCACCTGATCAGCACTTTAAAGGATTGAGCCTTTAGTTGTAACAAATGTGGTCAGTTGTTGCTGTGTTGCACATGCCATACTATTGGAATGACAAGGTAGCAACTGGAGTAGAACATGGAACCAGCTGTTTCTAACAGGGGAGTTGAAGGAGCATCTTTTTAGCTGTTAGCAACAGTATAGCAGCTTGAAACTCGACTAAACAGTTCTGATTTTGTTAGGGCAGTGGGACACATACCCACTAGACAGTGCCTCACAATATGTAGATCATTTAAATGCCTAATTTTAACCTCACCTTCAGAGACGATACGGCCTATAGTCACACCTTAATTACAGTGATGCTCATTCTGATTTGTGGTTAAATGAAGTTAACTTGTCAAGAAGCATTTATTTCATGAAGGTGCTGTTTTGCCTGTTGCAGTATCACGTAACATAATACACAAACAAAGTACACAAGAGGTTTTAGCCTTGTAACATGGTGGCGAATATAGCAATCTTTCTAATTTCTCTATAGAAAATATTGTGACGATCTAGCAAGCTGATAGATTTTTGCATAGCAACAATTTTCTGTTTAATTATTCACTCTCTTATCTGGTGCCCTGAGCTCTTTGGATAGATGTTACTTGATTGTTTAGTAACTACGGTGTTTTTGATAAAGTCTATCATCCTGCCAGAATCCATGCAGTTTAGTTCATTCATGTTCTGCTTATGAATAGGTAAAACAAGATCAGTTGGATATTAAGTAATTACTGCTTTGGGCTATTGCTGCAAGATTGCTGTAATGGAGGGTACTGCAGATATAAAGATACTGTATTCTGGCATTCTGCTCTGTTGAGGTGTATTTTAATTCCTTTCCAGAGAACACAATGATAAAAAAAATTACTTGGTTCCTAAGAACAAGCTTATATAGACTATGGACTAAACTGAATAAAGTTTACTGTTGTGCCCATTAGAAGTGTCTTTAAAGCTTGGTTCTGATCAGGGCCGGCTCTAACTTTTTTGCTGCCCCAAGCAGCAAAAAAAAGCGCCGCCCCCGCTGAGCGCCGCGCCCCCTGCAGTGCCGCGCCGCGCCGCGCCCCGCGCCGCCCCCCCGCCGAGTGCCGCGCCGCTGGAGCCCGCCCCCTTCCCCACCGAGCGCCGCTGGACCCCCCCCAAGCGCCGCCAGAGGCCCCCTCCCCCCCCGCCGAGTGCCGCTGGAACCCCCCCCGAGCACTGAGCCCCGTGCCGCCCCCCCACCGAGCGTCGCCGGAACCCCCCCCAGCGCCGCCCTCCCGCCGAGCACCGTGCCGCCGGAGCGCCCCCCTCCCCGCGGAATGCCGCGCCGCGCTCCCCCCGCCACCCTTACCAGGTGCCGCCCCAAGCATGTGCTTGGTTGCCTGGTGCCTGGAGCCGGCCCTGGTTCTGATTCTGATTGTACACTCAGTTTAAATGGGTGTAACTCCATGACTTCAGTGAAGGCACTCCTGATTGATACCAGTGTATAATCAGTCAGAATCAGAACCAAGATTTAAAGACAATCCTAAAGGGCACAACAATAAACTCTCTGTTCAGCGTAGCCCACCGTCTATATAAGCTTGTTCTTAGGAACCAAGTAATTCTTTTTACCATTGTGCTTTCTGGAAAGGAGTTACAATACACCTCAACAGAGCAGAAAGCCAGAATACAGAATCTTGCTATCTGCAATACCCTCCATTACAACAGAGGTCAGAATCAGGTCCTTTTCTTCTACTTGACAGCATATTCAGAAATTAAATCTAACAGTAAACCTTTCAGGCACTGACCTTTTCCAACATAACGAGCCTTACATGCACATGACATGTAACAGTGAAGAAGAAAATAAAATGGGGATACTTTGCTGACCAATGTTGCTCTTCCCCACTGCTTGTAAATCACCACAGTGCACATGGGTATTGTAAAGAGGAGACTGTTATAAGCCCAATTTTAAATACAGTTTATTATTTGCTAGTCAGTGAGCAGCTCCTTGGGAGTAACTGTCTGTCTGTGAGGGAGCTCACAGCAAGTTACACCTGTCTGCCCCAGTGTAAGTTGCTGTTTTGCTTCAGACTGATACAGCCTAGAGGTACATATGGAGCTTGAAGGGAAAAAACAGCACATTATTTCATAATTAGGCCAAATCTCCAGCCACGACGCATAAAGTGGTAATATGGGCTTCTGTGTGCACCAGCCATTTTTAATCAGTCACTTTGTAACAGCATGTGACCTGTGAAGTAGGAATGGAAGCAAATCAGCAATACGGATCCCTGGAATAGTCGAAGGGCAGCGCTGCTGTCCATGAATATGTCAGGAATTGAAGTGGTGATACTTCTATTCCTATGATCAAGACTGTGACAGGGATGTGGGGGGAAAAACGGCACAGCATAGCCTCATGACAGATATTGTAATGAGATTGAAAAATGCTATAAATTTATCCCATTCTATTTACATGGTAATCTGGTGATCCTCATTATGCAATTCATAAAACAGATTAAGCAAAAGAATAGCAGGGGAAATGTATATGATCACAAAATTTGATCTTGAGGCCAATACTTTTGGTGTCACGTTACAATTCCAGGCAATCTCTTCCATTCATCTGATTGTTCTAGACTGTTACTGTTTACAGGGTATACTTATCTAATGCATGCTGTTTCTCAGAATTGATTGTACTTTCCTTGTAATTAATCACCTACGTTATGTTTTCTTTATTGTGGAATATTGTTTCTGTGGAAAGCTATATGTGGATTAATTGAAAGCGCTGCTGATTAACAAAAAGAAAGTACCAGTAAACTGTCCCTTGTTCCCACCCAACTCCTTCCTCCCACTCATTTTAGAGGCATGTCAAAGGCTGTACAATGTTATGCTTGTGATCTGAGATGGTTAAGATTGTTTCACACTGATGTAGTCTTGAAAATCCTGTCTCATAGCACTCAGTGAAAATTCCTTTTGGCACCCATATGCCCAGGCCAGTAGCTCACACAGTTTTGGCCAGTTTTTCTAAAAACATAGGGACATGAAGTATTCTGACTGAAGTCTGAAAAAATCTGTGAAAAGCTGGGCACCCAGTTCTGTCCATCTATATTAATGAGTAGACACTCAGCTTTGAACCAGCATTTGAAAATTTCAGCCATGGTTTCTCACAGCCATGTAAGGTGTTGTGTAGACAGAGTTGATTTTTTTTCTGAAATTTTTAATTGTGTTTTTAAGAAGTAATTGATTTTTTTGCTGCTTGGTAGGTGCCCTATTAAGAGAGGCCAGCCACTTAGTCCATTATATGAAGAAGTGAGCTCCCTGTGTCTATCAGCTGGTAGGAGGATCTCTAACATTTCCTATAGTCTGGTCTAGCTCCAAGGAACTATAAGAAAGCAAATTAACTAGTAAGAAGTTGTTCTACTACTTTCAGGGCCCATAAAATCATGAGTGGGTTAAAAATAATGAGGTTTTAAAACAATAAATGGATGGTGTTTTTATTTCCCTTCTGGTCTCTGAGGCCATAGAGAGCACTTGGGCCTTGTTTTCAAGTGCTTCTCTGTAACCATAATGGCTCGAAACTTTCTTTTGTAAAATGAAAGCTGAAATTGTCACCTAATTACAGGACTCCAGGATTAAGAAAACACATAAATATTAAACTTGTGATAAAAGTCACGAAAGTTGGAACAGTGAAATGATGATAATATGAAAAATGCTGTTAGGGAATCAAATGTTGTTCTCAAGTAAGCTGATGTAAAGCCAGAGTTGGCCCCATTGGCTTGCACAAAATGTACATTACAGGGAACAGAATCTTGTTCTGTGATAAATACTAGTTGTGCAAAGCAGTGACACTGATAGTAGAATGGAGAATTTTAAATGCTATTTGTTGGCAGGGTCGGAAATCTTTTCAATATTACATGTACCTCTTTAAAGATTTCTGGCAGCCATTTCAGATTTCCTTTAATTGCAATTTTGTTGGTATAAAGTGGTAAAATAAACACCATTAGATTGTTATGCTCTGCAATGTAACAAATAATTTACAAGCAAGATCAAAGTTTCTTCTCATTACCTACACTTCCTCTGTATGGCATTTTTAGCATTATTTTTTCACAATGATTTCTGACTTTCTGAAGAACACAAACCTTGTGAAGTCTTGAAGTTATAGATCTGTGTTAAAAAAAATCCTAATAATTTACAAAACACCTTTTGTAGACTCTTTTCATTAAGCAATATGTTGTTTGATTTATTTAACCCATCTTGTTGTGTGATGTGGCAGTCACTTCATTAAACATCTAGACAAGGCTAAAGAGAAAACAAGCTGTCTTGCAAAGAAAATTATAGTGTATTTAACTATGTTAATCGCTCCAGTTTTCCATATTAAAACATAATTAATACAGAAAGACTAGAAATGCTGACACACAGAACTCATAAGCAGTGTTCATGATAGACAGACACACACCTTATGGGTTTCTTATAAAATGGCCTTAATCCACTTATATACCAATAGACACTGTAGTGTAGTTTCCACTTTTAGAAATAAATCTTGACCTAGTCTTACCCAATTCTGTAACCCTTACACTGAGTAGCACTTACCCCTGAAAAAATGCACCAGAGCATTAGTAAAGGTTGAAGAAATGGTACCTATAAAGTATACCAAAAATCAGTGCAGCGTGGGAAGCTGCTCTTACCCAGAGATGGCGTCCAATGTACCCAGTCTAATGGAAATCATACCACTTCATATCAGTGTCATGCAGAACCAGGCCAATTTACTATAGGCTGCTTGTGGCTGCAACTCCTCTGAGAAGCATTTTATAGCTGGCTTCTTGCTTATGCTTAGAATGGATAAATACACACACTCTAGTTTCATAGATGATCGTACTCCTTTGGTCCATTTCCCACTGTCTTTTGCTTTAGCCACATCTATTTAACACACAGGTGTAGTCCTATTTTTACTTTCATCACAAGGCATAAACGACTTGCTTACCAACTTTGCATTCCTTACTACAGTCTAGAGCCTTAACATTCCTTTCCTACATGGGGGTGAGGGGTCGGGGGGTCTTGTTTTTCCTGCAGGGTTTTAGTCAGTGGAATTCAACCTCCCAGGCAGGAAATCCTCTGTAGAAAAGGTGAAATGAGGCTTTCCTGCCCTGAAGCCTCTGGCACAGGCAGAACTTTGCCATTAGCATGTGATGTACGGTAGAATTGTCTCTTGGCCCTATTGTTAATATCTCTCCTTTGTGATGTGATGCTGTGACACCTTTCTCCGCTTACCCAGAACTGTGAGCCAGTGTGTTACCGCTCTGCCCTGGCAAGAGTGAGCTTTGCTGCTGCTAAGCTATGCGTGAGCTCCCAGCTTGTTTGCCTTGCTAGCAAACTCCTCAGGACTCCGCCTGCCCAAACCTCGACTTGCAGGTAACAATCAATGAACCCCAATTCCCAAGTTCCCCAGAGACATCTCTCCGCAATGTCCAGCCCTCTCACTGGACCCCCATAGAAGTATTCAAGTTCACTGCATCCAGAGACAGAGCACTCATCAGCCTGTTAGCTTGACTGAGGATTTTACCCTTCAGTTTATTACACACCCCTGAGATGGTTTTGTAATAAGACAAGAGCTAAGTTTATTAACAAAGCACAGAGATTTAAGTGTTAATAAGAATAGGAGACACACAGATGTTTACAAGTGAAACAGAACATGTTTCCTAGTGACTAAAACTTAACTTCAGCAAGTTACTATCTTGGTCTAAGCAGGTTTCTCACCTATAATCAGTTTCCAGAGACTTCAACCCTCTTGGGTGAAGAATCCAACTTTCTCAAAATAAAAGAGTTCTGGTCCATTGTGTCCATCCGGTGATGGATGCCAAAATGGTTTTCTGCTTCAACTTATATTTTTTGCTTTTTTGTTTTCATTTAGAGGGGAAAATGGAGCTCTCGTCTTATATAAAGAATTGTATTATTTAAATGTTAGATTCCAGAAGGAGTTGATGGTTCATTGCTTTGATGCCCGGGGTTTCATAAGTGGTCTCACCCCAGTCTGGTTTTGCTTACATCACAGAACAAACAAAACTTAGAATGGTTAGCAAACTTTTCTAACAGTAGTCCCCAGAATGCTTGAATAATTGAGGTGTTGCATATCAGGATTGAGGTTAATTGCCAAAAGGGCACACAAAGTAATGGGGAAACCTGCAACTCACCTTCCACTGCTGGGACAAAATCTACTTCTCTTACATCCTTCTTACTCCATTCACTTCAGCGGATGAAAATTACAGTGGATACAGAGGGATGTAGGGTTCCCAACTTTCTAATTGCACAAAACCGAACACCCCAGCTCCGTCCTTTTCCCGAGGCCCCACCCTCCATTCACTACATTCCCCCTCCCTCCATGGCTCACTCTCCCCTACCCTCATTCACATTTACTGGGCTGGGGCAGGGGGTTGGGGTGTGGAAGGGGGTAAGGGCTCTAACTGGGGGTGTGGGCTCTGGGGTCGGGCCAGAAATGAGGGGTTCAGGGTGCAGGCGAGGTCTCTGGGCTGGGGCAGGGTGTTGGGGTGTGGGAGGGGGTAAGGGCTCTGGCTGGGGGTGTGGGCTGGGGTAGGGCTGGGGATGAGGGTTTTGGGGTACAGGAGGGGACTCCCGTCTGGGGGCCAGGACCGAGGGATTTGGAGTGCGGGAGGGGGCTGTGGGTTGAGGCAGGGAGTTGGGGTGCAGGAGTAGGAATGGGCTGTGGCTGGGGGTGCGGGCTCTGGGGTGGGGCCAGGGATGAGGGGTTTGGGGTACAGGAGGTGGCTCTGGGTTTGTGGGGTGCTCAGGGCTGGGGTAGGGAGGGTTGAGGCTCGGGGTTGGGGTGCGGGCTTACCTCGGGTGGCTCCTGGTCAGCAGCATGGCTGGGCTAAGGCAGGCTCCCTGCCTGTCCTGGCTCCACGCTGCGGCCTGGAAGCAGCCAGCAGGTCCAGTTCCTAGGAAGGGAGGCCAGGAGGCTCCACATGCTGCGCTCGCCCGCAGGCACCACCCCCTCCAGCTCCCATTGGCAGTGGTTCCCAGCCAACTGGAGTGTGGAGCCGGTGCTTTCAGTTTGGCAGTTTCATGAGCATTACTATTCATACTAATTTTATAAAAAGACATAAAAAGGCAATAAATATATTCCTTAATTAATGCTAATTGCATTAAAAATTGAAACCTGAACAAGCTTATATCAGGCACTGATATACTGTATCTGGGCTTTTGAGAAAGTGCTCTTTACCTAAAAAGTAGCACAAGTGTTATGGTCCAGCAGGCAGTGGTAAAATGCATCTCAGTTGCCTTCAGTGGATTTAAACAGGTGTAAGTGAGAGCAGAATTTGGCTCTATAAATATAGGAAATACCATGGTAGACAATAGAGTATGTTTCGTTTTTGTTTTTTTTTTAAATTGGCAACTATGGTACCGTCACTTTGAAAGGTAAACAGAGCCAAATTGTCTCAACAGGGATTAATTTGGCCCATTTAATTTTATTTTTTGATAAACGGGATTTCTCGTGCTTTTTTTCCAGCTAGACATGCACCTATTGCAAGTGGTAACTCCCTCCTTTATTTTGATTTCAACCCATCTAGTTAAAGGAAGAGTTATTGATTGACATACAAAGTAAGAAGCCTTGTGTGTATTGTAAAGCTGGGGCATGTAGACCGTTGGGTGGGTACTGAACTTTTTATGTGTACATGGTTGTAAATGGTGCATAACACACTAATGAACAGGACCCTGGGTAGCCTCACTGGCACATATACACCAATATACCTTATTGGTCAACAGAGCAGAGTTATGGTGAGAAGACAAATGAGGCTAATAAAGTATAAAACACTTGTGGTGTAGACATTTAGAGTGTTGATGTGATCTTAAAATTGTAAAAAAACCCTCACATAAACACTGACCAGTGTGCCAATCTGAATCCAATACGCTGAAGGTATAGCGATAGATTAATATGGTAACGATAATCCATGTAAACAATATTTGAAAAGAAATACATAGGTTAATGTGTTGTAATTGCTAGTCGGCATTGGTACTGAACGTTATCTTCTGTTTTGAATTTGGGAGGTGGCAGAAGAATAAAGTCTGTGTGAGTATAATGGAGTATGTCATCTGCATTTAACTATTTTGAGGACTACTAAGGTAAATGATTTCTCATGGATGTCAGTAGATGGGGGAGCATTTAAGGGTGTTTGTGTGAGAGAGGACTGCATGTGTGACCTCTCTGTGCTAACCCCCAAAGATACCAGTTAGTTGGAGAATGCCCTATCTCTATAAACTGAAGCCCTTTCTACTAAACTCTGTTTGATTACAGCTTCATCCTCCTAACTCACCTTCACCCACTTTGTCCCCTTTGTCCATCTGTTCATCCCTACACATGTGGATTGTAAATTCTCGAGGGTGGAGATTCTCTTCTTTTTTATTTGTCTGTAGAGAGCCTAGCACCATGGGCCATGATCCTTGACTGGAATTCCCAAGTACTGCTGTAATAGGCATACATTATTACAATAATGTATGTATATCAAAGAATCATAGTACTGGAAGGGACCTCGAGAGGTCATCTAGTCCAGTCCCCTGCACTCATGGCAGGACTGAATATTATCTAGACCATTCCTCACAGGTGTTTATCTAACCTGCTCTTAAAAATCACCAATGACTCTTGTGACTGTACAGGTGGAAATTAAAATCCACATAGACTCTTTTGAAAAGAGGAGAGGGTTAACTTACCTGACCTCAATGTCCTAGCCAGAATTCCCTCTCTCATTAACAAAAGTGTGTTCTTTATTCCAAGGCAATAGGTGAAATATTACTGAATGTATAATGGCTGCCGTTTGCTTACTCAACCACTATACTAACAAGCACCTAACTAAAATAATTTATTCATATAAAGCATTTTAAGATACCTTGAGTATGCAATGTGCTATTTAATACCAAATTCTAGGAGTATTTTCTAGGTCCTGCACTGGAATGTTTTGAGGTTAATTCATTAATGTTGGCAAAGTTCTTTGAGATCTTCAGATAAGAAATTATAGGGACATGCAAAGTTATTTATTACTCTGTGGGCAATTGAGTGGTCTATTAGAATGGTCCATTAGCTGTTGCATTACAGCAGATGTTGCTTCTTCTAAAAGACTCATCAGACTAATCAACCAGTGAAGAATTCTCATTGGATCAAAGTTCCTGGGTGTACTGTATTTTATTATACTTTAAATATCTTTCATATTTTTGAAGGTCAGTTTGAAGTAAATAATTTTTACTGCTCTGACCAACTTTTCCTTTGTCTGACTTCAATTGCAGTAAGGGATTGGAATTGACTTTACAACAGAGTGAATATCTAAGGAACTAAACATAATAAACTAGTCCTCAGTGGTAATAATTTGTAACAATTACATTTTATGGAAGGTAAATGGTTGTCTTCATAAACATACCAAGCTTTAATAAAATCATTGATGGCAACCATTCAGTTCCATTTTACAACAGTAAACTATATTTACAAAGCTGCTATGATAGAAGAAACTATATATGTAAAGATCAATGCCAGAAAATGTAAGCTAGAGATTCAGTGAACTAGTAAACAGTACCAGATAAGCTATCTTTAATATTATATGTGATCAGATAAGCAGGCTTTATTGTTAGAGTTATAATTACCCTTCATTATTTATATGTAACATTAGACTGCCAAACCTATATTTCTGTGACTGAACACACAAGATATGGCTTCTAGTGACATGTCCAGGGCATTAATAGAGAGAAATTAATATATAATGTATTTTATTTTCTATTTTTCAGTTTAATGTTTGCATTGTGTTGAATGATATATTGTAATATTATATATAAAGTGTATGTGGAAAGTTGTTCCATAATACTGGATATGCCTGGCCCAAAATTTATGAATTATTTTCTTTTAACCATGTTTACTTTTTAAAATGAACAATATTTACACAATGTTTTAGGACAAATACCTCTTTGTACACAAATGATTTAACTATGATTTTTAATCCATATCTTACATTTAAATTAATATTACATATTTATATTCCAGTAGCATCTAGAAGACCCAAACTAGATCAGGGAGCCATTGTGCTGTCCTACTTGAAATCCCAAAAGAACACCCTTTTCTCATGTTACTAGTTAACATTTTTTTGAAAAATCCTCCTTTTGTGCCGTGGCTAGCTTGTCCTTGGGTTCGTTGGTTCTTGTTAAAGCAGTACAGCCATGGTCTCCTTCAGAGTTAGCCTCTTGTGCTCTGATCCAAGTAGGGACAGAACCTACTTGTCTGAGACATCACCAGTCAAAATCCAGGGTACTGCCTGAAGTTGATATTGTTGAGTCAGCAGATGGCACTGTTCCCATTGGACCAGTATGGTACTCATGACCCTTCATATTGATAGGAGACGCTATGTTTGCAAAGGTGCTCTTGTTCAAGTGTGGTATGAAACAGAGTCCCTGCCCATTTAAATATACCACAGTGCCTTTTTTGTAAAACAGTGTTAACTTTCAAGTTATGACCGAACTGCAGTTTATGTAATTTCACTCTGCCTACCTAAATCACCTCACACTATCCACTCTCATTCTTCCTTGAACTTCTGCTCCTAACTGTTGGTTAGTGTTTCAGCAGCTGTGTTCTGAGGTGGGAGCCGTTTTGAGGATGAGCATAGCCATGTGTATGCATTCCTTAGCTACCTCAAATTTCATGAGGAGACTTGATTAATGTTCTTAAAGTGCTTTGAGATCCTTGGAAGCAAACTATATCCTCTGTTGCAAAGTATTATATTATTAGTTATTATGGCAAAGGAATGTTCTCCCCTCTCTAAGGAAATGGCCCAAGTCACGTCATTGGGTTTTCATTCACCCTTTCGTTCTTGGCCACACTTATCCCCTATTAAAATCCTAATCCTAATTCTCTCCTACCCTCAGATGCATTTACAGCTTTCAAAAGATAGTCCGCACTAAGCCATGCACCATCCCTCCAGAGCACGAGAACATCACCTGCCAACCCAAGAACAAATCTTTTCCTCAGGTTTGGAACTGGAGCACACAGGGTCACATTATTTTGACTTTTTTAAAAAAAATACAACTTTAATGATGAAATGTTAATGGGTTACAGTTAATTAATTCTTTACATCCTGACAAATAAACGCCTACAGCTGGACTCCTCCTATGAATGTAGAATTCAGACGGTCCCGTCTGATATCATTTAGACAAGTTACTTGACCTTCCAGTCTTGTTTCATTATTACAGCTGCCAGTAAGAAGCAAATGTTAAATGTCAGTAACTAGAAAGGCCCCCTAAAATGCCATGTTAAGCAAGTGCCTTTCTTGGGCAAAGCATTTCAGCTGTGTGTGTGTAATAGCAATATAGGGCATTTTAAAAAATAACCTAGTCTATTAGATAAAAATATCAAAAAGGATCTGAACATCCTCTTAACATTTTGGAGGTGTTTGAAATCCAAAGCAGGATCCTTATTTGAATTTAGTAAATGGCAATGGGACTATTTGTGTGAGTACTTGCTCACATGTGCCAGTAAGGTCTTCATAATCTGGCCTATAATGATCTGATTTCAGGAGTAATGTGGAGAGGATGTCAGTGAGGATCACAACTTCTCTTCCTCTGCTAAAAGCTGAGAGAGAACTCCTCTTCCTACAAGAGTTCCCTCTCCTTTGGGCTGGTGTAGGGAGAGCTCCCCCTCCACAGGCAGAATCCATCCCCTGCATTTAAACACACACTGACCTTAGGGATATTTAAAAATCTGAAACCTGACCCTGACTTTGCAACGTGAGTCCCTATCTAATCAGGGCCGGCTCCAGGGTTTTGACCGCCCCAAGCAGCCAAAACAAACAAACAAACAAAAAAAAGCCGCGATCGCAATCGCGATCTGCGGCGGCAATTCGGCGGGAGGTCCTTCACTCCCAGGCGGAGTGAGTGACTGTCCGCCGAATTGCCGCTGAATACCTGGACGTGCCGCCCCTCTCCGTAGCGGCCGCCCCAAGCATCTGCTTGAGAAGCTGGTGCCTGGAGCCGGCCCTGTAGCTAATAAAAATGCACAGTAACAAACAAATCAGTTAAGTAAGCTCATAGCACATAACGCAACTAACATGCACTGCTTTGATGAAATTGGTGTGGAGGAAGCGAGAGGATGAATCTACTTTGCATAAATTTCCAATCTTATGAAATTTATGAGATGACACTTACTTTGTGTTTGGACCCCATGTTAATGGATGGGCAGTTACATGCAGCTAGCTTCCTGAGATCAAAGGCAGATGAGGAAGGGCAAGTTAGTCAACAGAGGGAATATGCATTCATGAAGAAAACCCTCTGAAAATGTTGACCTTGTGTCTGTGTCTAGCAGTGTGGTGCTAACATACACACTAGTTAATTACTCTGAGAGCATTTTATGGTGCTACTTATCAACATGATGCCATTACTACGGCAGTGGAACTTCAAGAGAAGCTGCACTTAAAATTACATTTCTGCTCATCAGAAAAAAAAAACAGAAAATGAAAGAATTATTAGTAGTAAGGTGGCTGCGCTGGAGATTTCTGCAGGGATGGGAAGTTGCTCCTGAGATTTCCACAGGGATGGGAATAGTCTGCCGACTATTTCTGTCCCGCACCAAACACACCCATCAAAAAACCCCAAAACAAACAAAACCATTATTAGTGAGTATGCTTAACCATAATAGAGTTGCTTCAACACAAAGGATACATTTACATAGATCGCTTTCATCTATCTTCAAGTGCCTTACAGAATTATACCATGGGCCAGGTTGTGGGAAGCATTCCTGTCTTGAGTAAGGACTAGAAAAACAGGCCCTGTGTACAAAGATCTCTTCCCTCATTATGGAAACATAGCAGCCCTTTTACTCATTTTTATGAATGCATGTTTATATCCTGTTCAGACACTAAGGGCCTGACCTGTGAGCACCTCCTTGGTATTCCGTGGACACCTTCAAATGCCATTGAAGTCTATCAAAGTCGAGGCAGGACCCTAAGAGGGCAGTGAATTGTCTTTTATAGCTGAATGGGCTAAACATCTGGATAGTGACTGGTGGCCCAACAAGCCTGGGAGCTCCAGATGCAGTGGGAGAATGGTGTAGTTTTCTGATATCATAAACTCTTTTTTGAGTTCAGTGTTCAGCATACAGCTGTATGTGTGCACCTCCTTGCAGTTTACAGGGAATGTCTCTTGTTGAATGTTGATATTCTAGATGAGGATCTGTCCCATTTTATTTATGCTATGGGGAATACTTACCTTCATGTTTTGACAGTGTGTAATACTACTGGTTGGCAACGATATGTATCCCTATTTGTTTAGCTTTTGTACATCAGATCTTTACTTTTATGTTTCCAGTAACATGACTTAGGTTTGGTTTGGGTTTTTGCAGGTGCTCATTTGTTTGGGCAGGATTCCCTTGTTGGAAGTTATGGTTTTAGTTAGTTTCCATCAGGCACCCAGCGGTTTCTTGGACATGGGTGACCACCAGTAAAAACTTCATCTAATTAAAGTCCAGGTCTGCAGTTTGTTACCGCTTCTGAGATATCTTATGTATCTGCCAAAAGATTTCTTCAGTACTTAATTTGTGCCAGGGCTGATCCCCGGCATCTCTAGGCTTGGCAGTTCATAGCCCCAGCATCTCTGGGCTTGCCACATGAGTTATGAAAGTAAAAAAATTGCATGAGCCCCAGCACATAATTGCTTGCACTGTATTTCTTCACTATGGTTTCTAATTCTGGCTCTTTTACTATATCAAAATAATGTACTGCACATACTCTATACTAGAAACATTTAATATTTGTTTACCCTTTACTATTCTTAAAAGAATGCTCCCATAACCTTCTCCATTTTCTACAAAAATCCACATTTCTTGTGGCTGCAAGGTTGCCTCATTCCTAGTACCTGTGATCCAAACTATTTTGTTAATGAACCCCGCTTAAATTCTTCATCCTAGCCCATGTAAATTTTGTTGACTTAAACATGTTATGGTAGTCAGTCCATTTTGTTGTTGTCAAGAATCATAACAGCCTTAACCATCTAGGGCAGATTCTCTGCTAGTGTAAATTGGTATGACTCCATTGGCATCTGTCACTCCAGTGACTACTCCAGCTGCGAATCTCATCCCTAGAATCTTTGTCAAGACATAGCAGTTGTATTAGGGAGAGAGTCATTTAGTTCTTTGCTGTACATCAGCCATTTCTCCAGGCTGTTTTATTGTCCTGCTGTGTTTTCAGAACAGTGCCCTGATCCTGTACTGCGAGGGAAGCCAAAGGATGAACAGCATGAGATATTATAATTTGGTTTTATTCAAGACCTTTTTAATAATATAATCATTTATGGTAGCCAAGTTTTCCATAAAGACAATTTATACAGAACCAGTTTTATCTCAAATGATTTACAAAAGCATGTTTTTAAACTAAATAGTGATTTTCTGCAAAGTGAAGCAATTCTGGGTAGATACAGCCAACTGGTCCAACTATGTGGCGTGTAGATATAAATTAAGTTACATTTTGTGTAGCAGGGTACATTGAGTGCTTTATTTAGAAAAATGTCTGAGTCAGCTTTGTATTATGATGTGTTGTCTTAATATATTCAATACATACAGCTACAGAACACCCATTTTCACTGAATATAATCAGTGCATATATTCTCATATGAAATTGTTCAGTACATTGTGTTAATGATAGCATTCCCTGCACATCAGTTGATTTAAAATGAAGTATTCCATTACATATTTAATAATCGGTGATGCTAAGAAGACTGCTTTTTCCTTAATAATGGCCCAAATCTCTGCAGTTTACAATAGTATTACCGGCGTGTTTTAGGTTAATTAGTGTACAGCACTTTGTTGTTCTGTAATTTGAAAATATGTTTGGTGACTTTAAAACGGTTTCAGTGGCAGCTTTCAATTCATTTAAAAGCAGAATTCCATTCTGCTGATGCAGTTCAAATACCTGTCACAGTTACTGATTTATTCCAGGTTTTATATGCTGTATATAAGAGAAACTGAAGTGGAGCTTGAATCTAGCTAACTAACTTGAACATTCAGTATGTTGCTAATATTACACTGGTCTACAATTTTTGAGAAGTCGTCTGCTTCAGAGATAAAATGTGCTATTTATTATATATTTTGATGTGCTGAATTCAAATATGACAATTAAAACAACTGATTGGCTACTGTTTCTAAGAAATTTAAGTTTTTACATTTTATGTCTATGTATATTGTGTAGATAGTAGAGTTTTAATCTTAAATTGTAAACCTAGGTCTTTTCATGTGTTTATGGTTGCTTTACATGATAATATTTCACCTGTCCTGTTTATGTAACACTTTAAAAATCAGCAAAAGGGTTATATAAATAAAATTTATTATGAAACAAAAGGCAAAAAACTATTATGTACATAGTTTAGTCCTATTCAGTGTGTACTCGGCGCTTCTTGGCTTGTCTCTTGTATTCATTAAATGAAGCATCTCTTGTCACTGTCCAGCAATAGTCTGCAAGCATTGATGGGCTCCATTTGCCCTGATAGCGTTTATCCATTGTTGCAATGTCCTGGTGAAATCGCTCGCCGTGCTCGTCGCTCCCTGCTCCGGAGTTCGGTGGAAAAAAATCTAGATGAGAGTGCAAAAAATGTATCTTTGGTGACATGTTGCAACCAAGGCTTTTGTATGCCTTGAGGAGGTTTTCCACCAACAACCTGTAGTTGTCTGCCTTGTTGTTTCCGAGAAAATTTATTGCCACTAACTGGAAGGCTTTCCATGCTGTCTTTTCCTTGCCACGCAGTGCATGGTCAAATGCATCATCTCAAAGAAGTTCACGAATCTGAGGACCAACAAAGACACCTTCCTTTATCTTAGCTTCACTCAATCTTGGAAATTTTCATAAAAAGTGGGGTCCTGCAGGGATCAGTTTCGGGTCTGGTTCTATTCAATATCTTCATCTATGATTTAGATAATGGCATAGAGAGTACACTTATAAAGTTTGCGGTTGATACCAAACTGGGAGGGGTTGCAAGTGCTTTGGAGGATAGGATTAAAATTCAAAATGATCTGGACAAACTGGAGAAATGTTCTGAAGTAAATAGGATGAAATTCAATAAGGACAAATGCAAAGTACTCCATTTAGGAAGGAACAATCAGTTGCACACATATAAAATGGGAAAAGACTGCCTAGGAAGAAGTAGTGCAGAAATGGGTCTGGAGTCATAGTGGACCACAAGCTAAATAAGAGTCAACAGTGTAACGCTGTTGCAAAAAAAGCCAACATCCTTCTGGGATGCATTAGCAGGAGTGTCATAAGCAAGACACGAGAAGTAATTCCTCCACTCTACTCTGTACTGATTAAGCCTCAACTGGAGTATTGTGTCCAGTTCTGGGTGCACATTTCAGGAAGGATGTGGACAAATTGGAGAGACTCCAGAGAAGAGCGACAAAAATGGTTAAAGGTCTAGCAAACATGACCTATGAGGGAAGATTGAAAAAATTTGGGTTTGTTTAGTCTGAAAAACCGAAGACGGAGAGGGAACATGATAACAGTTTTCAAGTATGAAAAATGTTACAAGGAGGAGAAAAAAAAATTGTTTTGCTTAACCTCTGAGGATAGGACAAGAAGCAATGGGGTTATATTGCAGCAAGGGAGGTTTAAAGTTGGACATTAGGAAAAACTTCCTAACTGTCAGAGTGGTTAAGCACTGGAATAAATTGCCTAGGGAGGTTGTGGAATCTCCATCACTGGAGATTTTTAAGAACAGGTTAGACAAACATCTGTCAGGAATGGTCTAGATCAGTGCTTCTCAATGTTGGGCCGCCGCTTGTTCAGGGAAAGCCCCTGATGCTCTGGGCCTATTTGTTTACCTTCCACGTTCACAGGTTTGGCCGATCACAGCTCCCACTGGCCACGGTTCACCGCTCCAGGCCAATGGGGGCTGCGGGAAGGGCGCCCAGCACATCCCTCGGCCTGCGCCGCTTCCTGCAGCCTCTATTGGCCTGGGACGGTGAACCGCGGCCAGTGGGAGCCGTGATCGGCCAAACCTGCAGACGCGACAGGTAAACAAACTGGCCCGGACCGCCAGGGGCTTTCCCTGAACAAGCGGCGGACCGGCTTTGAGAAGCACTGGTCTAGATAATACTTAGTCCTGCCACAAGTGCAGGGGACTGGACTAGATGGCCTCTTGAGGTCCCTTCCAGTGCTATGATTCTATGATTAAGCTTTATTTTTCTTTCTGAAAGCAAATTAAGAATTCTTTGCTAAGTTTAAAATAATTTAGTGCATCACGAATTGCAGATGATTTATCCTGCAAATGTATAATAATTTAACATAAATCATTCTTTAATTAATTAGGATTTACAGGTCTGTGTCATGTTCTTTTCACTGGATCTTTGAAAGCATGACTCAGAGTGATCATCCTACATACATGACCCTGCCAGTAGGTAGGAGATCTTGCGGGACAACTACTGCACTGGTGGGGTGTAAAATAAACTTTATTAAGAAAATGCAAAAACAGGGAAAATTTAATAGTGAGAGGTATGGGGTTTGTTAAGGTAGACAATTGGGGAGGGCTTTCTTTTAGTAAATAGGATAGGGGGTTTCAATAGTGGGGTACAATACAGTGGGGTACAATACAGTTGGTAACCAATTAACACTGAAGTATAAATGTAACAGGTAGCTAACAGTTTCTATGTAAAGAGTGTGTCACAGCAGCATATAACCAACTAACAGTTATGGGTAAAATGTGTTAAATAACCAACAACTCTAGGTAAAAATGTGTCACAATGGTGTAAATGTAAAATGTGAGGGGTGTTAGAGAGAAAAAGGGTAACCAATGGGGTTTTATGCTAGACTTCAGTAATACAATTGAGGTCTGGCAGCAGTAGGAGCAGGGTGAGGACGTGGGGGAAGGGATTAAGAGAGAGAGAGAGACACACACACACACACACACAGAGAGCAGACAGGCTGCAAGTTTAAACAGCAGAGAGACAATTATACAGAACACAGCAAAAGCTTATCTATGATTTAACTTAACCAAAACTACACAAATTAGCAAGTACAAGTAACAAAACACAGTGCAGCAGTTCTTTAAGCCTAACTTACAGAGTACAATGCAAGCAATTTTCTAAACCTAACTTAACCACAACTATGCAAAATGAAATTACAATTTATCTAGACTAAAGGCTAAATCTAACCTAATGGGTGCACCTTATACTAGGGGTAGTTCCAGAGGGCAGAGTGGTGTGTGCCCAGGATACAGCTTCAAGGGGGGGGGGGTGTTTAACTAGTGGTGGCTGCAAGCAGGCTTATTTCTAGCAGCAAAGGCACTGCGGAGCTAGAAGCAGATTACAGATACAGACCAAGGAGTTAGCTTGGGTCTGCCTGAGAAAGCCAGCAGCTAGAACAAGGGGAGTGTGCAAGAGGTTTTTCCTTACCAATCCCCAAAGCAGCAGCAGGAACAGCAGTTTCAGCATCAGAGGACGCAGAGAGGACTCGATTCGCTTACCATAATCAGGAGATTTCCAGGCACAAATTCGTTGTTCGTGGGAGGGGAGTTTAAAAATGGGGGTACGCTCAAAAACAAACGAGAGCAGGGAGAGGGCCCCCCAAAGACCCCTAGCTGATCAGACCAGGTGGCAAAGCAAGGACCTTCTCTGGGGGTCTGATCAGAAAATGTCTGGTTTTAAGGGCAAATTCAGGCAGTTTCCTGCCAGTAACTTTGATTGGTTCCCCTTAATCCAGGGGAGGAGAGAAGGCAGGGAAACTGCAGGTAGGCACAGGACATGTCTGGGCAAGTTCTGAGTCACAGGTATGACTCATATGCTCAGCTATGTGGCCACTTTAGGTCTTGCATACCTGGGCAGAGCACCCTACACCGAGCCGGGTTCGAACAAAGAAGCTAGACAAAGGAGCGAAAAAGCGCCCACCTCCTGCTGTAACAGACAATACAATTCAGGTAAACATATGGGTGGGGGTATTGCACATAGATATTTATAAGCAAAATTTTAAACTTTGAGGACACCTTTGTATCTTTGTGGAGCCTTACGTCCTACCATATTTTGTCTCCACACCACAGCCACCATGCTTCCAGCCAAGGAGTATTGGATACCTCTGCTTTCTGAATCCATGAACTGGCCAGAGATGATGTTGTTGAGCAATGGGAAGCATTACTCCTCTCATACTGAGAGCAGGTACAGTCTCAGAAGTAATCTTGGTCCTTGCCAAATTATGTGTGGCCATGAGATGACTGAGGTTGTTGTTTTTTTAAATGGTCACAAGGACTGGATGTAATCTTGACTGTAGAACACAAGCAATGCTTCATTCAGAGGAATGACAAAGGTTGTTTGGCACCTTGCATCAAATACTGTTCTTGCAACAATCTGGCATGAGAACCAAAGTGATAATGAATAAAATGCCGACGTCTTTGCAATAAAATCATTGATGCAGAATGTTAAGCAATCACAGAGCCAAACAGAAAGCAAATCCTTCTAAAAATGCTTCCAGGATTACCCAAAAATTAGGCAAAGTTGAGTTGACTGCTTTTCAGATATTAAAAGAAAAACTGTGATGCACTGTAAAGATATGATAAAACGCATAGTGGTAAGTGTTAATGAATCATCTTGGATCGGATGACATTACTCGGATAAATGGATATTCTTGCTTTGCCAGATTCCTGGTACTAAGCATAATGACAGATGAGTTTTATCAATCATATTAACAGCAGGAGAATTAGGAGATCAAGATATAAAGAGACTGCTGAGTCTTGCCACTAACCATCACCCATTTCCCATATAATCACTTAGTACATTTGCTCATAGAGACCATGGGGAAAGAAACAAAAGTCATCTGTAGTCTTAGTATCTTACTGGATGATCAGCCAGACCCGGGGGAATCAGTATTTTCTGTATGAAGTACTAATGGACCCAGATCACAGGTAGGAACCATAAAGTTTGGATTCAGTTCCAAAGCTTCCTGTGGTTCTGATATTTTAGTTTTAGTTATCAGTAGCTACTTCCTCTAGCCTTTGAGAAAGTCACTTCTGTTTAAGTCTCCCCTCATCTGTAAAACGGGAATAATAATATGTGTCTATCTTTCCTGGGTTTGTTAAGATCAATGTTTGTAACACATTTTGAAGATTAATGACCTGATCCAATGTCCAGAGAAACCAATGGAAAGTCTCTCATTGACTTCAGTCTTAAAAGCCTACAGTAATTACTAACTGTTCTGCAATTCAATTGTATGACTCATTATTGTTATTAATAATCCAATGAAAGAAAAAAAAACAATGTTATCTCTCATGTATCTGAACATGAATTACTTTGGATCATATTTTTATTATTTTGATATTTTATAGTATGTGCAGTTATTTAAATATGCAGTAGTGTAATATGACTAAAGTCAAATATACATTATTTTCAGTTGTACAAATGAAATTATGCCCCAAATTCTATCTTACATTATTGTAAATCTAAATATATTACTGCACATCCAAATATTACCACAATCTTTTTGTTTCACACATCTTATCAAGAACAAATAGTTTCAGTCAAGAACAGGTATTTATAGGGGCTTATATTCCACATGAGCTAAAATGTGTCTGATGTGCAGCGATACTTCTGCTGATTTGGAATTGTTGGATAATTTCATGAGTGACCGCATTTGAAATATAACATAAGAATCCCAATCCCATTCTAGAAAAATATCCAGAGAATTCAAATATCACCAAAAGCGTCTAGTTAAATATTTCCTATTTCAATAGTGAGTTTATCAAATATTTCCAAGAAAAAAAAAATCAAAGGCTGTTAACCTACATTGGCCATATTCCTACTCTGATTGATATGGGCATGACAGACAAGCAGACATGGAGAAAAATTAATATGGCTCAATAATGGCAATAATGCTATTACTCTAAATAGCGAATAGACCTCCCAGCAACACCTGCTTCATTGCAGTAAATTCCTTACAATAAGACACCAGGCTAAGGGGACGGTTGGCTACTCTTAACCAAAATCCCCTAAACTGACTTGCATCTGAGAGCCTAGCAAAGGAGTACCTCACCTTTGCCCACACATTTAGATTCCACTTCCACCCAAATCCTGAGCAGGACTCAGTCTTACCTCATCCATCCTTGTCTTTGGGTTTGAGGTTATCAGTATTGTCCCCGACAACAAAACCACCTCATTGGATCACTGCTCTGCCCCCAATTCCTCCGTCCCCCTGTCAAAATGGGAAAGACTCTCACCACTCCCCAACTGGAGCCCCATATAGGGCATTCAAGGGAGAAGGACCAAGATGCTTCATGAGCTTGGCTTTGCCCCCTAACTTCCCCCTCCCCATGGCAATTCTCTTCTTCTATCTGATGCATGAGAAAGACCTGCAGGGAATCTAATCCTTGCTGGACCAATCAATTATCTACACCAGTGAGCAGAGTACCATATAGAACCAAGACCTATACTATGCAAGGTTTACTACGCTACATGTATTTTTAAATTAAACAGCAGTGTGCACAGAAATCTATGTGCTCTCTTTGTGACATATAAACTACTTTTGCACTAAGAGCCCAATCCTATCATCACTGCTCAGGTAAAAAAAAATCACACTGATATCAGTGAGTGATTTGCTTGATTAAAGACTGCAGTGTCAGATTGTACCTCAGGAATACTGTAACTTAAAACACTTTTGTTGAGAGAGGTTGTAACTTCTGAATAATATATTCTCAGAAGCATCTCTTAAAATGACTCTTCTCAGTGTTGAATGCGCACTTATGTGCTGAACTGAGAGGTGTCCACTTATACTCAGGAAAAGAAAAAGTTAAAAGTGGGGACAAAGTGCTTATTCTGGAATTTGCACTGAATACAAGGTAATTTGAAATCTAAATATACAAATTTGCTCTCCATAATTTCCAATATTAGAATAATATTCATTTCCGAGCATTAGTTGTCTATTGAGAGTCAATTGAGCTTTAAAACAAACAGCTCTTTGTACTTTAAGACATTGCTTCTCTATAAAATTTTGTAATTTGAATGCTTAAGGCAACTTTATTATATCTTCAACAGTAATTATTACTTACCATTTATACTGCATAGCCTATCTTATATCTTCAAAGTACAAGCATTAATTACTCTTCACTGCTCGCCCTGTAAAATAGCTATACAATCCCAGTTTTACAGACTGAGAAACTGAGACGCATAGTCCAGTGCTGCATTTTTATGCACCCAAAATCATTGGAGGTTTTGGGTGCACAAAACATGTAGAATCATATCTGAAGAGTATGTTCTTTGAGTCCAGAGTGGATCCCAATACTATATTCTACCAACTGGGCAACGTTACCTCTTAAAAGCAGCCTTAATAAAGGCATTTAGTAAATGAAGACGTTGCCTATCTTAAATATCTGTTTTCTTCATGCAAGCTCGTTGTTTTTGGAGATGGCAGAGTGCAGGCAAATTTATTCATAAAAATATTGTTTTAATCAGTAATGCATGGTAGTCTCTGGAACAGCAATAAATTCATGAGAGAGGGAGAAAAACCCAAGAAGAATAATGTAATGTAAAGAAGATCAAAAGAAACCAAGACAGCAATTAATTTAATCCATTTTTAGAAGCAATTGTCTTTGTACCTTAATCCAAAATTTAATGAGTATTACTTCGGCAGCATGTAAAAAAGCTTTGTTCTTCTTACTTAATTGATTTGTAAACGCAGTAGGAAACGTGTATCTGAAGTTCAGTAACCTTGATAGTTGAAATAGATGGAGCACACTGTGGGCCTAATTCACAGGAAGACTTCACACCCTTGAAATGTAACTGTGAAATCGATTTCCTCTTCACTAAAACTAATACTCAGTATGTATAAATTTCCCAACCTCAATTATGCTTCTTAGACACTAAACCTCTTATTATAATTGGTATTTTAAATCCTAATTTTTAGTCTTCTGATTCAGCTGTTTAGGCAGCTGGAAGATTAAGGGAGTTAGTCAGTTGAGTTCACCAGTGGAGGAAAGAGGGGAGGTAGGGTTGGTTTTTTTCCCTCTTTTACTTGCAGGTACTCTATATGGAATAATCCGCAATGGGAAGAAAACAGCACACTGCCCCTACCACTACTAGCTCTTCCTCTACCTGCACCTTGTGGGGGCTTGCATGTCCCTGCCAAAGAAAGCCATATTGGGGGAACCACCCGTGTGAGAGATGTCTGTTGAAGCAGGTAAGAGAGCTGCCGGAGGAGATGGTTCATCTGCTTAGCATCTGGGAGCATGAGGACTTCATCGACAGGATGCACATGGAGATGTCCAGGATGGAGGATGCTAGGCAAATAGAGAAGACTACAGCAGTGGCAAACAAGAAAGGAGAACCAGCTGCTCTTCAGGGAGGAGATGGGCTGCTGGCCAGCTCAGGCAGCAGACAGTGCTCCATCCCCCACCCAGATCCCCCATCCATCAAGGATAAGAACCAGCAAGCTGTATTAGCAACAGGAGAAGCAGTCCACAATGGCTGAAGAAAAGGAGATACTCGCTGCCAAGGCTAGGAGGCTCATGGCCACCACACTCAAGAGAAGGAGATATAGCATGGTGGTGGTGGTTGGGGACTCCCTTCTGAGGGTGATGAGGGCATCCATCTGTTAACCTGACCTGATGTCCTGGGAGGTGTGTGGCCTATCTGGAGTCTACATTCAAGATGATATGGAAAGATTGCTGAGGTTCACCCACTTGGACACTAGTGATACTGCCCTATGACCCTGAGAAGATCACCAGGGACTACAGGGTTCTGGGAGCAAAGGTGAAGGAGTCAGGTTCACAGGTGGTATTCTCATTCATCCTCCCAGCTGAGGGTAAGGACCCAAGGAGTGGGACATGCATCTTGGAGATGAATGCCTGGCTGCACAGATGGTGTTGACAGGAGGGCTTTGCCTCCCTTAAGCACAGGATGCTGTTCTGGGAATGAGGACTGCTGGGATGAGATGGGGACCACCTGATAAAGAAGGAGAAGGGCATCTCCAGACACCAACCCAGCAAGGATGGCTTTAAACAAGGTTCAAAGGAGGCAGAGGACAAAAGCCACAGCAATGTATATAAAAAGGTGACCTTATCACAGAGCTAAATGGTCGGGGGAAATGGAAAATTACAACAGGGTATTAGGATCAACAACAGGGAAATCAGTGGGGGAATCTGCTCAACATCTGAGATGTCTATACACAAATGCAAAGAGTGTAGAGAATAAACAGGAAGAACTGGAGGTATTAGTACATAAACTAAATTATGACTTAATTGGTTACACAGAGACTTGTTGGGACTCTAATATTAGTATAATGGGAAACAGCTTGTTCAGGAAGGCCAGGCAGGGAAAAAAGGCAGGACGTGTTGCATTATACATCAAGAATATATATACTTGCTCTGACGTACAGAAGGAGGTGAGAGGTAGACCAGCTGAAAGTCTCTTGATTAAGGTAAAAGGGAAAAAACAGGGCAAAATCATGGTAGGTGGTCTACCGTAGATTGCCAAATCGGGAGTAGGAGGTGGATGAGGCATTTCTATAACAAATAATGGAAATATCTAAAATACAAGATCTGGAGGACTTTAACTATCCAGACATCTATTGGTAAAGTAACATGGCAAAACACAAAAAATACCCAGTAGGTTCTTGGAAGATATTGGGGACAACTTCTTGTTGCAGGAAGTGGAACAAGTAACCCGGGGGACAGCCATTTTAGACTTTGATTCTGACCAACAGGGAGGAAGACAAAAAGCAGTTTGGGTGAAAGTGATCATGAAATGATAGTTTTCCTTATTCTAAGGAAAGGAAGGAGTGAGAGCATCAGAATAAGAACAATGGACTCAAAACGACCAGTCTTCACCACACTCAGAGACCTGGTAGGTAAGGTCCTCTGGGAAGAAAATCTGAGGGGTAAAGGAGTGCAGGAAAACTGGCAGTTTCTCAAGGAGACAATATTAAAGGCAAACTGTCAGCTAACCCAGCGGTTCTCAACAGGGGGTCCGTGGCCCCCTGGAGGTCCGCAAACTCTTTCATGGGGTCCACAGGGCCCCGCAGCTGAAACCCAGAGCCCGAGCCCCTGCATTTTCCTGGGGCTGGAGCCAGGAGCTGTGGGTTTGAAACCCCAATCCCCGGCGCCCCCCATGTGGCTGAAGCCAGGAGCAGCAGGGCTGAATTCCGGAGCCATGAGCCCTGGTGCTCCCCATGGGGCTGAAGTCCTGAGCCCATGGGCAGAGATGGGAGGACACGGGGGTGTTGCCCCCCCTGGAAACTACAGTGCAAGAGCAGGGCAGTCCTGGGGCAGCTCCATATTCCTCCCCCCATACACACACCTCCTTCTCTTCTCGCCCCCTGCCAGGTCGGAGGAGGGAAGACAGAGCCGGGCAATGCGGGACAGATGCTGCTCTGGCTGGTGCCATGGAGCAGACAGCCATGGCATTCCCTCATCTCCTGCTCGTGCAGGGGGGTGAAGCTGCTTCTCAGCTCCCAGCCTCCTTTGCTCACGCAGCCAGTAAGAGCCACCTGGGCAGGGGACCCAGCTCTGTGGCTGGCAAAGCCCTTGGGGAACAGGGACCACAGGGGAGCCCTCCCAGCACACAGCCCCCTCCCTGCCCCCTGAGCTACCCCCTTGCCCACACATAGCCCCTAGCTACCCCCCTGCCTGGACACAGCCCCTAGGTACCTCCTCCCTGCACCTTGAGCTGTTTTCAAACTTTTTGAGCTGAGCCCCCCACCTTTGAGTTATAATTTTTGGTTGTGCCCCTCTCCCACAACCCAGACAGGCTGGGTGGCCTTCTGAGATGAGTCGGGGGTGGAGGTGGCACTCCCTCCCCAGACCCTGCTGTGCGGAGCTGATTCGAGCCCCGCTGGCCCCTGCCCACCCAAAACAGAAGTCAAACTACACCTACGCCTAAGCCCTTCCCCGCCCAGAGCCCCGAGTCCCCCTCTACCCCGCTGGCCCCTGGAGTTTTTATAGCATGTTGTGGGGGTAGGGTGACCAGGTGTCCGGTTTTCAACCGAAACACTCGGTCAAAAAGGGACCCTGGCGGCTCTCGTCAGCACTGCCAACCGAGCTATTAGAAATCCAGTCAGTGGTGCTGCAGGGCTAAGGCAGGCTAGTCCCTACCTGTTCTGGCTGGCACTGTGCTTCACCCCAGAAGCAGCCAGCAGGTCCAGCTCCTAGGCAGGGGGGCCGCGGGGCTCCACATGCTGCCCCCACCCTGAGCACCAGCTCCTCAATCCCAATGGGAGCTGGGCGGGCGGTGCCTGCAGGCAAGAGCAGCATCCAGAGCCTCCTGGCCCCCTGCCCAGGACCCGGACCTGCTGGCCACTTCGGGGGTGCAGCGTGGCGCCAGGACAGGCAGGGAGCCTGCCTTAGCCCTGCTGCAGTACTGACCCGGAGCCGCCCGAGGTAAGCCGCACACCAACCCCAAGCTCCAACCCCCTGCCCCAGCCCTGAGCCCCCCCATGCAAACCCAGATCCCCCTCCTGCATCCCAAGCCCCTCATCACCGGCCCCACCCCAGAGCCAGGATCCCCAGTCCAGAGCCCTCACCCCCCTGCACCCAACCCCCATCACACCCTGAACCCCCATCCCCGGCCTCACCCCAGAGCCAGCACCCCCAGTCCAGAGCCCATACCCCCTCCCACATCCCAACACCCTGCCTCAACCTGCAGCCACCTCCCACATTCTGAATCCCTCCTCCCCACTCCCCAGTCCCCTCCTGCACCCCAGACTCCTCATCTCAAGCCCCACCCCAGAACCCGCACCCCTAGCCAGAACCCTCACCTCCTTCTTCACCCCAACTCTCTGTCCCAGCCTGGAGCCCACTGCTGCAGCCCAGTGAAAGTGAGTGAGGGTGGTGGAAAGCGAGCCACCGACGGAGGGGGAATGTAGTGAGCGGGCGCGGGGCTTCGAGGAAGTAGCAGGGCTAGGGTGTTCGGTTTTGACCGATTAGAAAGTTGGCAACCCTATGTGGGGGGGGTCTCAAAAAGAAAAAGGTTGAGAACCCCTGAGCTACCCAATGCAAAGGAGAGAGAGTGATAATAGTAAGAGGCCAATATGGCTCCATCAGGAGCTCTTCATTGAACTGAAAATCAAAAAGGATGCCTATAAAAAGTGGAAACATGGACAAATTGCTATGGGTGAGTACAAAAGAATAGCACAAGCATGTAGGGACAAAATCAGAAAGGCTATAGCACAAAATGAATTACATCTAGCAAGGGACATACAAGTTATAAGAAGAGGTTCTTCAAATACATTAGAAGCAAGAGAAAGACCAAGGAAAGAGGGAAGGGAAGGAGAGCTGATAGCAGATAACATCAAGAAGGCTGAGGTATTTAATGCCTATTTTGCTTCACATAACCCATGCAGTTGGGTGGTGAGAAAAAATAGGGAGCATGGTGGCTCATATCGAATATCAAAAAGAGAATTATTTCAAGTGAATATATTAAGTCTGGCAGGAGCCAGGTTTACATTTCATTTTTGTCCCTTAAGGAAAGATTCAGCTTAGTATTGTTCAATATGTAAATTCTAGTTACAGTTTAATGAGATTCTTACAAAATATTCTATTAACACTAAAGGCTGTATTCTAGGATTGTACTTACATATGTTGTTATCCCCTTATCATCAGGGATCTTTTGTGCTCCTGGATAAGTTTCTCAGACGAATCATCCTAACACATAGAAATTATGAGATTGCTTACCGGCACTTCTAGGAGATTAACTCATGCATTTTACCACCACCTACCTCCATTTGATAGCCAGGTGGCAACACCTACTTGGTGTATGCACAAATACATCTTATATATATGGTTTGGGTCTTCAGTGACTCAAATATAGAATTCAAACACACTAACATGAATATGCCTTGTGTGAGAACAAATTCCTTGCCCCTCCCTTATAATCACATAATATCAAACCTAGTTTATTGTATGGAGGAGGGGTTGGGGAAACACCACAGCCCTTTCATGCCTGTATGGTTTTCAAACTGCAGAGGTGCTGTAGTATGAGATTTCAAAATGAGTCTCATGCCCCTGGAACCAATAGCATTGTAACATGTAATGTGGCGTTGTCATGTGTAACATTATAATGAGATAATATGCATATTACTGAATTTGTGTTGCACCACATGGAGTTAGTGTTTAGTGGTTAATGCATTTGTATGTTCTGAGGATGGTGTTGGGATTGATGCAGAGCATTGGGATTTATTTTCTTTGTTTTCCAATTTCCCCGTATTTTGCTACTGTGAGCCGGGTGGGTAAAATTGCTTATAAAAAAAAATAAAAATTCAGATTTAAAAAACCCAACATATATATTTTATTTAATTTAAATACATTTTTCTTTTTTAAAACAAACATGTTTAAAATTACATTTGAAAGTATGACAAATGTATGTTCACCCTAATGTTCACCCTAATCTTACGATAATTTATTAAAATAATTTAAATAAATAAAGTGCTACATCAAGCTCTCCATGTTTTAATGAGTATTGCTCTTTTAATTATATACAGAACCAGGGAGAAGACACCTTTTGAGGTCAATGCAAGCTTTATAAATATGTCACAAGGTCAAGCATCTATGTTATTTGCAATCTTTACAATGGAGCAAATATTGGTATCACATTTTTCCAAATATCAAGACTTTCCGTTTCTGTTGCATAGAAAAGCTTTTGCCTTAATTAGTGTTGATTTCAGTTTAAATAGTAGCTGCAGAGAATATTTTCTTCATTTGGCCTAGTTCATGCTTGAAAAAACCTACTGAGAGTTGAAAAAAGCAGGAAAGCTTGTTTTCTTTTCCAATCAATGAATAAAAAACAAGTGATTTCAATGGGAGTTAGGTACCTTACATAAGCTTCTTAGGAACTACTTTTGAAAATCCCACTAGGCCACCTATCTTCAATTTGACACCTAAATGTATTTAAACATCTGGCCCATCATGACCAGAAACAATTCATCAATTGATTGACTAAAGTTAATACTTCCCTTGTTTAATTACGGTAATCAGATAGTTTTCAATACAAAATATGTTTTGATAAACTTACTTTTTCTCTTTAACATATCAAGCACAGTGAAGGTAGTTTTACTTAACTAACATACAACAATTTAAAAAATGCTGGTTTTATATATTTTAACTGAATTCCAGTTTTTATCCAAATGCTGCTCGACACAAATCCTGAGTAAAGAAAAAAAATCACCTAATACGTAAGAAATGTATCATGCACCACTGTCTAACATAATAAAATGTGAAAATTAGTAAATTAAGTTATATAATTGCTTAAATAATTGTGCATAGATATAGTGTATCCTATTGGTTAGCAAAAAAAAGTAGCAGCATATTAGGTGCAAAGGCTATGTGATTGCAAATCAACATGGTTTAATGGTTATGCAAACCAACGAGAATGAACTGAACCTTTTTTTAGGAAAATAACTAAAGAATACTAATGCAAGACAAGATTAAAATCAACTATTTAAATCAAAGTTTCCTGATTGCTGATTTAAATGATAATTTAAAATCAATCCACACCACTGTGAGCTTCTGTAGTTACTTCTTGCATTCTTAGAGCTGTTGTATGGACTTTAACGTTCTTGTGGGAAGGGACATTTGGGTGTCCCTAACAGTGTCCCTTAGAAATCCGATGGCTTAGTTGACTCAGAGAGAGGATCCAAACACATGAAATAAGAACCATCCTCCAGTTTTCATGAGGTGGATTTGTTGTTCCAAAATAGGTTTTCAAGGCATTTTCCAAGTTGTGTTACATGCGTCATTAAACTTGTGATGTGTGCCACTTCATTATGGAATTCATGATGTGGTGTGGCATGGAATTTGGTTTTCCTGCTTTCCAAATCTCTGTGTCTTTTGGACTTCTCTGCCACCTCTGCCACCTCTGCCAAACTCACTCCCTTAATGTCCTTGTCTTCCAAAAATGGAAGCTGCAAAACAAACCTGTGGAGTAAGTTAATGACAACCATTTGCCTGCATGTAGCCACTGATAATGCTGGAGGAATGCCTCCCTTTCTGGAATATGCAGAGTTGTTGTAGCCATGTCGGTCTCAGGATATTAGACAGACAAAGTGGGCGATGTAACATCTTTTGTTGGACCAACTTCTGATGGTGAGAGAGGCAAGCTTTCGAGCTTACACAGAGCTCAAAAGCTCATCTCTCTCCCCAACAGAAGTTGGTCCAATCAAAGATATTACCTCATCCACCTTGTCTCACTTACTGGTAATTACCAAACAATTCATTTACATCTAATGGAATAATCCCATAGGTATATAGCAAATGTCAGTCTGATACTTTTACTAGAAAGGAAATATCACTTCCAAAAGCCAAAGTACATAAATATTTAAAGAAAATAGTTTTATTCATACATTTTGGGTCTTACTTTTCTGAAAATGTGCTTTAATCAACAGATTTTCTGTTCTCTTTGTTCACCACAGGAGTTGACTACTGATAAATTACCTTGGCATATCCATATTTTAGTTGGTTAAAAGAAAAGAAATCCTGTCATATTATCCCTAATTCAGGGCATTTTCTCTGCCTCATCCCTATTCCACCTATCTAGGTCCTGGAAGACAAGACATAAAATAACAAAGAATGTTAAAAAAAAAATAATAATAACCAAGCGCATGCACACACACACAAACACACACACTTCAGAAGTGAATGAGAGTTTTTTCATTGACTTCCACAGAAGCAGTATTGGTCCCCCAACCATCGTAATTTATTTAATAAACTTGAGAGTAAAACAAATATCTGCATCCCCTCCATATCTCAGCTGATCTCAATAGGTCACTGAAACAGAACCAAAGAGCTCTGAGTTCCTTTGATTTCTGCAGTGCAGCATGGGAAGGCAAAGTGGGATGAGCAAGATAAAAATGAGCTAGAAACAGAAAAATGGTGGCTCTGGGGCTTGAGGTGGCTTGTAGCTCTCGCCTCTCACATTAATAATGTGTATGTTGTTCTCAGTCCAAAATCTATTTCACTTATGCTCTTTGAGATTTCCAGCTCTAATAGACACATTTACTCTACAGTTGTGGTTTAATTTCTCTGGGATTTTGTGCTACACTACAACTGAGTGTTTTACATGGTCAAAACACAAACCGGAGTTACTATGCCCTGTATGTTTGACATTTTGGATGCTTTAAGAAAGGCTGAATATCAGGAAAAGCTACTTGATAGTGAGAGCTATTAGGCTGTGAAAATTTCCTAGGGAAAATAGTATCAGAGGGGTAGCCGTGTTAGTCTGAATCTGTAAAAAGCAACAGAGGGTCCTGTGGCACCTTTGAGACTAACAGAAGAAGTGAGGTTCTGACCCACGAAAGCTTATGCTCCCAGTACTTCTGTTAGTCTCAAAGGTGCCACAGGACCCTCTGTTGCTTTCTAGGGAAAATAGTGGAAACTCTATCCCTAGGCACAACTAAAATGAGACTGAATAAAGCAAGAATGAATGTACAGTAGGGGACAGTACTGAACAGGCAAAGAAATGGACCAGATGAATGATTAGGTCTTCCTCTCTAGATTCAATGATTTGTGTCACCCAGAATAAAGCCTCAAATCTATATGCAACTACATATTCTATATGAACCCACATATTGTATTTTTGACAATGAAAAGACAGAAGTGTTCTCTTGTAGGACTAAGTTTTGTTCCTAACTACACCATTTAAATCTTTTGTAATTCCACTGACTTGAATGGCAGTACTCCAGATTTACACCTGCATAACTGAAAGCAGAACTTGGCCCTTCCCCTTTGAACTATGTGATACACAGGGACATTTGAGCATAAATGTCAAGTCAGGATGTGGAATGTGATCCTTCAATCTTTGAGTTCCTCAAAGTCCAGTTGAAGTTACACTCTAAAAATCAATGGGAGCTTAATGTACACAAGGACTGGACTCTGAGTCTCAAAGGCTACTGAGGTCCCAATTCAAAAGAGTACTTAAGCACATCACTAACTTTAATCACATGAAACCAATAGGATTACTCACATAAATAAAAGTGACACATATGCTTAAGAACTCCGCTGAACTGGGGGAACTTAAAATTCACAAACAAACAAGCATTTTTATATTCCAGCAAATAATTATACAAAAAAGGAGATGTCATGGGTTGCTATGAAGATGGGTGGGTGGGTGAAGATTACATAAAAATGAGAAGGTAACAATAGTTTGGGGAGACCGGGGAGTATATTCTGTTCCTTTGGGAGGAGCTATCCTTAAACATTCAAATTTATCAATAAGTAGGTCCATATTATATTTCTGAAGGTTAACATTGTTGTTTGAATCTAGCTATAACATTCTATTATGCTTGAAATTTTCTTGAAATCACGGCAACATGATCTTGTAAACATCAATACAACCTCCAACATTTTAAATAGAAATCTCCAGCATATATAGGGACTTATCCTCAGCTGGTGCAAACTGTTATAGCTTTGCTCACGCCACCCCATAGAAATACTGTATGTGCTGAAAATTCTTGCAAGAGGAAGAGTATTCACTACATTTGTCTGTTTTGTCTATTTAAATTGTAAACTCTTCAGGGAAGGACTATTTATACCTCTGTGTTTGCACAGTGCCTAGCACAATGGGGTCCTGATCGTAGTAGTTCCTTTGGTATTACTGTAATAAACATGACTAATAATAATTCACTTACACAGGGAAATTTTTCTTAATTTTCTGTGTGCCCTGGTGTGAAGGCAAGCCAGAAAATAATTCCATTGCTGACTTGAACCAACTTATTACTTTTATACTTTAATGGCAGCAGTATTGGGACAAAATTCGGCTCCAAATTTATATTTTGTAAAACAATAAATAAAACTTTAACGAAGCTCTCAAACTGCTAGAAACATTGCCATTAAATATTTTAATTTAGTTGGAAACATGGTTGGGTTTTTGCCTTTTTTAAAATAAATCTGCACATTGCAGCTTTGAGCCAATGCGGGAGAACTCAAGAGTGACATTAAATAGAAACTAAACAGAAAGAAAAATGAAACCAACTACTATATTTTAATTGTCCAAGCTAAGAGGAATGCAAAAAGAGTAAACAAAGGACATAAATACTGAAAATCATCTTTTATTTTTCAATAATTTGAGGTGACAGAGGTAAGGATCGTTTTCCTTTAATATGTGGATCTTAGTAAGATCTGCTTTAGCACAGGGGTCTACATGAATGGAACTCTTTGCAGAATTAGGGGCAGTGATTTGTACCCTGACAATGTCCCTATAATAATCTTATTTCAGTAATTTAGAATATTTCAGAATAAAAATGTTGCTTATCTGTGCAACATGAAACGACAAGGAAAAGTCCAAAGCTCTATAGCCCAAATCAAGTTTGCATCAGGTTTCTGTGACATGCATGATTCACTAGCATGGTGCATATAAAGACGAGACATAGAGCAGGAGCTGGTGATTGCAGCATCTGGCCCTGCAAATGAAGGAATAAAGAAAGGTAGGTGGTATATCTGCTTTAGGCTGAATGTCCTCTTTTACTCTTGCTCTATTGGGCATTCAGCATATAGTTCTAAATTTGCAAAGATTTTTTTTCATTTTATTTTCAGATCACTTTTAAATCTTAAAATAGAATAATAGAATCATAGAAGATTAGGGTTGGAGGAGACCCTCAGGAGGTCATCTAGTCCAACCCCCTGCTCAAAGCAGGACCAACCCCAAATAAATCATCCCAGCCAGGGCTTTGTCAAGCCAGACGTTAAAAACCTCTAAGGATGGAGATTCCACTACCTCCCAAGGTAATCCATTCCAGTGCTTCACCAACCAGTTTTTCCTAATATCCAATCTAGACTTCCCCCACTGCAACTTGAGACCACTGCTCCTCGTTCTGTCATCTGCCACCACCACTGCCTAGCTCCATCCTCTTTGGAACCCCCCCTTCAGGTAGTTGAAGGTTGCTATCAAATCCCCCCTCACTCTTCTCTTCTGCAGACTAAATAAGCCCAGTTTCCTCAGCCTCTCCTCGTAAATCATGTGCCCCTGGCCCCTAATCATTTTCATTGCCTGCCGCTGGACTCTCTCCAATTTGTCCACATCCTTTCTGTACTGCAATACTCCATATGTGGCCTCACCAGTGCCAAATAGAGGGGGAATAATCACTTCCCTCGATCTGCTGGCAATGCTCCTACTAATGCAGCCCAATATGCCATTACCCTCCTTGGCAACTGTTGATTCATATCCAGCTTCTCATCCACTGTAATCCCCAGGTCCTTTTCTGAAGAACTACAATTTAACCAGTCCATCCCCAGCCTGTAGCAGTACATGGGATTCTTCCATCCTAAGTGCAGGACTCTGCACTTGTCCTTGTTGAACCTAATCAGATTTCTTTTGGCCCAATCCTCCAACTTGTCTAGGTCACTCTGGACGCTATTTCTACACTCCAGCATATCATCTGAAGACAGCTGGCAGTTTTTCAAAGAGACATTATTTAGGGCACAAGAGCAAACTATCCCACTGTGTAGGAAAGATAGAAAGTATGGAAAGAGACCGCCCTGGCTTAATCAGGAAATCTTCAATGATCTAAAACTCAAAAAATGTGGAAATTCGGTCAAATTAAAAAGGATGAATATAAGCAAATAACACAAGTAAGTAGGGACAAAATTAGAAAAGCCAAGACATAAAACGAGATCAAACTAGGTAGGGACATAAAAGGAAACAAGAAAACATTCTACAAATACATTAGAAGCAAGAGGAAGACCAAGGACAGGGTAGGCCCATTACTCAGTGAGGGGGGAAAGACAATAACAGAAAATGTGGAAATGGCAGAGGTGCTTAATGACTTCTTTATTTCAGTTTTCATCAAGAAGGTTGGTGGCTATTGGACGTCTAACATAGTGAATGCCAGTGAAAATGAGGTAGGATCAGAGTCTAAAATAGGAAAAGAACAAGTCAAAAATTACTTAGACAAATTAACTGTCTTCAAGTCACCAGAACCTGATGAAATTCATCCTAGAATACTCAAGGAGCTGACTGAGGAGATATTTGAGCCATTACCAATTATCTTTGAAAAGTCATGGAAGATGGGCGACATTCCAGAAGACTGGAAAAGGGCAAATATAGTGCCCATCTATAAAAAGGGAAATAAGGACAACCCAGGGAATTACAGATCAGTCAGCTTAACTTCTGTACCCGGAAAGATAATGGAGCAAATAATTAAGCAATCAATTTGCAAACATCTAGAAGATAATAAGGTAATAACTAACAGTCAGCATGGTTTTGTCAAGAACAAATTGTGTCAAACCAACCTGATAGCTTTCTTTGACAGGGTAACAAGCCTTGTGGATAGGGGGGAAGTGGCAGATGTGGTATATCTTGACTTTAGTAAGGCTTTTGTTACTGTCTCCCATGACCTTCTCCTAAACAAACTAGGGAAATACCACCTAGATTGAGCTACTATAAGGTGGGTGCATAATGGTTGGAAAATTGTTCCTAGAGAATAGTTATCAGTGGTTCACAGTCATGTTGGAAGGGCATAATGAGTGGGGTCCCGCAGGGATCGGTTCTGGGTCTGGTTCTGTTCAATATGTTCATCAATGATTTAGATAATGGCATAGAGAGTACACTTATAAAGTTTGTGGACGATACCAAGCTGGGAGGGATTGCAAATGCTTTGGAAGATAGGATTAAAATTTAAAATGATCTGGACAAACTGGAGAACTGGTCTGAAGTAAATAGGATGAAATTCAATAAGGACAAATGCAAAGTACTCCACTTAGTAAGGAACAATCAGTTGCACACATACAAAACAGGAAATGACGGCCTATGAAGGAGTACTGCAGAAATGGGTCTGGGGGTCATAGTGGATCATAAGATAAATATGAGTCAGCAGTGTAATGCTGTTGCAAAAAGAGCAAACATAATTCTAGGATGTATTGGCAGGAGTATTGTAAGCAAGACACGAGAAGTAATTCTTCCGCTCTACTCCGCACTGATTAGGTCTCAACTGGAGTATTGTGTCCAGTTCTGGGTGCCACATTTCAGGAAAGGATGTGGAGAAATTGGAGAAAGTCCAGAGAAGAGCAACAAAAATTATTAAAGGTCTAGAAAACATGACCTATGAGGGAAGATTGAAAAAATTGGGTTTGTTTAGTCTGGAGAAGAGCGGACTGAGAAGGGACATTATAACAGTTTTCAAGTACATAAAAGGTTGTTACAAGGAAGAGGGAGAAAAATTGTTCTTCCTAACCTCTGAGGATAGGACAAGAAGCAATGGGCTTAAATTGCAGCAAGGGAAGTTTAGGTTGAACATTAGGAAAACTTCTTAACTGTCAGAGTGGTTAAGCACTGAAATCAATTGCCTAGGGAAGTTGTGGAATCTCCATCATTGGGAATTTTTAAGAGCGGGTTGGACAAACACCTGTCAGGGATGGTATAGATAATATTTAGTCCTGCCATGAGTGCAGGGGACTGGTCTAGACAACCTCCCAAGGTCCCTTCCAGTTCTATGATTCTATGATTCTACCTCTCCCCCCATCTTAATGTCATCCGTGAACTTGGTGAGGGTGCAATCCATCCCATCATCCAGATCATTAATGAAGATGTTGAGCAAAACCGGCCCCAGGACTGACCCGCTTGATACCGGCTGCCAACTAGACATCGAGCCGTTGATCACTACCCATTGAGCCCGATGATCTAGCCAGTTTTCTATCCACCTTAGAGTCCATTCATCCAATCCATACTTTTTTAACTTGCTGGCAAGAATACTGTGGGGGACCATATCAAAAGCTTTGCTAAAGTCAAGCTATATCACATCCACTGCCGTCCCCATATCCACAGAGCCAGTTATCTCATCATAGAAGGCAATCAGGTTGGTCAGGCATAACTTGACCTTGGTGAATCTACGTTGACTGTTCCTGATCACCTTCCGCTCCTCCAAGTGCTTCAAAATAGATTCCTTGAGGATCTACTCCACAATTTTTCTAGGGACTGAGGTGAGGCTGACTGGTCTGTGGTTCCCCGGATTCTCCTTCTTCCCTTTTTAAAAGATGGGCGCTATATTTGCCTTTTTCCAATCATCCGGGACCTCCCCCGATTGCCACAAGTTTTCAAAGATAATGGTCAATGGCTCTGCAATCACATCAGCCAATTCCCTCAGCACCCTCAGATGCATTAGATCTGGACCCATGGACTTGTATGTCCAGCTTTTCTAAATAGTCCTTAACCTGTTCTTTCACCACTGAGGGCTACTCACCTCCTCCCCATACTGTGCTGCCCAGTGCAGCAGTCTGGGAGCTGACCTTGTCTGTGAAGAGTACTTCAGCTTTTTCTATATCATCTGTCACTAGGTTGCCTCCCCCATTCACAAAGGGTCCCACACTTTCCCCGACCTTCTTGTTGCTAACATACCTGTAGAAACCCTTCTTGTTGCCCTTCACATCCGTTGCTAGCTGCAGCTCCAATTGTGCTTTGGCCTTCCTGATTGCATGCTTGAGCAATATTTTTATACCTCTCCCTAGTCATCGGTCCAAGTTTCCACTTCTTGTAAGTTTCCTTACATGAGTCACTATTAACCAGTACACATACACACACTTCAGTTCTGCTCTTTATTTATTTATTTTTTTTTGGCAAGACATGTCCATTTTTAAATTACTGTATCTCCTCCCCTTTTCAACATACACAACCTCCAGCCTCTTACAGCAGATGGTAAGCTTTCCCAGATGCATATCAACTTCTAGGAATACAAAGGCTCATAATATAAGGGTATCATAGTTTGAAAAACATAGGCATATACCGTACCATCTATTTTTCATTCTATTTGTGTGAAAGTATGAGATACACACTCCACGACAGACAACATAGACTTAGGTCAGAATTAAAAAGACAATTTTAATTGATAACGAATAAAAATACAACAGTACAATAATGGCCTAATAAATGCAGTACCACTGCTGTAAAATGTAGTGTTTGAACATTGCTGTAGAATTTGTAATAAGGAAAATGCCAAGCTGTCAGGCTCCTCCTTTCTTGCAATGGTAATAGATTAATAATCAGACTAGAATTTGTTGGCAATTTGACCACTACTATGAAAAGATTAATGGCCAAATTTAAATCTTGGTGGACACTTCATACAGGAAACAGCTTGCCACAAGTCACGCAGCATGGTCATTCAAATATGATTGCACTGCATATTTTAGAATGATTGCAACAACTAATAAAAATTATATATTAGCCTTTTAAAAGCTATTTATTTTCTTCAAACGTTTCATAAATAGCTCTGCTAAGCAAAGAGATTGTAGAATATACATATTATACAAGTCAAAATGCGTCAAAGTAGTGAAACCAGCAACTATAAAGTAATACAGCTGCTTATTTCAGTTAGAAGATCTAAGGCTGGGTGACTTGCGGTGGTTGTCTGAAATATCTGTTTAAAACAGAACAGCTAAGACTTCTTGTTGCTGCATCACTAATTAAGAGTAGGCTCGGAAGTTGAAGTTTCTTTAAAACTTCTGTAACACTGCTCTACAGCCAAAATGCTTCTGAAATAAATGTAGTCAAACTTTACTAATTCTGGGTCACTGAGAACAAAAATGATGTTTAAAATTGTTGATTGGCTCTAGTTTTCAAGATATGCTATTGGGTCAGTATATACGACCCTTGACTTGGGAATGGCGGAGGATAAGTGAGTTATAAAGGGAAGGGATCTCAATTTAAACCAGAAATGACTAAAATACATCTTTGACTGGATCTATGAATAAATCTATGACTGGGTTTGGACAGTACTTGCTTTTTAGGCAAAACAATGAATGATGCAATCTGAAGCTGGTATTGCATCATACATGATATGAATTGCATCATGTTATTCCTAGAAGTCATGGATGATGCAATCATAACAAAGCTTACATCACTCTGCTGAACAAATTGCCCTATATCAGCTGTAGAAATCATACAGTATCGTGCTCTCTTATTTGTCAGTGTTTGATTTTGCAAAGGGACACATTTCTGTTTAGCCAAAGTGAGCAGAGATGCCTCGTACTTGTGTGAACAGTGCAGATAACTTCTGCTATGTTTGTGGTGAAGTGACTTTTGCATCACAAAAGCGCAGTATAACCACTATGGTTAAGAAAGCCTATCACCTTTATTTTGGCTGCAAAATTGGAGATCAAGAGGTGGGCCCCACACATATGCTGCAACACTTGTGCAACAAATCTTTGCCAGTGGTTGAACAGGAAAAGGAAATCTATGCCTTTTGCAGTGCCAATGATGTGGAGAGAGCCAACAGATCATACCAGCAATTGTTACTTCTGCATGGTGCCTCCAGTTGGGAAAGGAGAAGAAGAAAAAGTGGACTGTGCATTATCCAAACATTCCATCAGTTATACACCCAGTACCCCACGGAGAAGGATTGCTGGTTCCTGATGCAGCAGAATCATTCTCACTTGAGTCAGACGAGGAAGAGGATGAAACTTCTGGTCCTGAACCATCAATGCCACAGGACCCACATTTTCTCCCGTCCTCCTCCTCTGAACCACACCTCATAACACAAGGTGAACTGAATGACCTTGTCAGGGATTTGGAACTACCCAAGAGTAAGGCAGAGCTGTTGGGCTCCAGACTACAGCAGTGGAATCTCCTGGCAGGTGATGTTAGGGTTTCCTTGTTCCGTGACCGTCAAAAGGATCTTGTCCCATTCTTCTTCATGGAAGGTGATCTTGTAGCCTGCAACAACATCAATGGTGTGATGGCAGCCCTCAACATTGTTCACGATCCAGATGAGTGGAGACAGTTCATTGATTCATCGAAGACGAGTCTTAAAGCTGTTTTACTGCATAATGGCAATGTTTTGCCATCAATTCCAGTTGGTCATGCAGTCCATAGGAAGGAAACCTATGACAACATGAAACAACTTTTGAGGTGCATAAACTATGACCAACATCAGTGGCAGCTTTGTGGCGATTTGAAGGTTGTTGCTCTTTTGCTTGGTCTGCAGACTGTATACACAAAGTACTGCTGTTTTCTCTGCAAATGGCATAGTCGTGCAAGAGATTCCCACTACATCAAGAAAGATTGGCCACTCCGAAAGTCATTGGAGCCTGGGAGGAAAAGTGTTCAGCATCCACCACTTGTTGAATCAAGGAAGATTTTGTTAACACCCTTACACATCAAGCTGGGTCTGATGAAGAACTTTGTCAAGGCCATCGACAAAACACAAGCAGCTTTCAAGTATCTCCGTGGAAAATTTCCAAGATTGAATGAAGCTAAGATAAAGGAAGGTGTCTTTGTTGGTCCTCAGATTCGTGAACTTCTTCGAGATGATGCATTTGACCATGCACTGCGTGGCAAGGAAAAGATGGCATGGAAAGCCTTCCAGTTAGTGGCAATAAATTTTCTCAGAAACAACAAGGCAGACAACTACAGGTTGTTGGTGGAAAACCTCCTCAAGGCATACAAAAGCCTTGGTTGCAACATGTCACTAAAGATACATTTTTTGCACTCTCATCTAGATTTTTTTCCACCGAACTGCGGAGCAGGGAGCAACGAGCATGGCGAGCGATTTCACCAGGACATTGCAACAATGGAGAAATGCTATCGGGGCAAATGGAGCCCATCAATGCTTACAGACTATTGCTGGACAGTGACAAGAGATGCTCCATTTAATGAATACAAGAGACAAGCCAGGAAGCGCCGAGTACACACTGAATAGGACTAAACTATGTACATAATAGTTTTTTGCCTTTTGTTTCATAATAAATTTTATTTATATAACCCTTTTGCTGATTTTTAAAGTGTTACATAAACAGGACAGGTGAAATATTATCATGTAAAGCAACCATAAACACACGAAAAGACCTAGGTTTAGAATTTATGATTAAAACTCTACTATCTACACAATATACATAGACATAAAATGTAAAAACTTAAATATCTTAGAAACAGTAGCCAATCAGTTGTTTTAATTGTCATATTTGAATTCAGCACATCAAAATACATAATAAATAGCACATTTTATCTCTGAAGCAGACGACTTCTCAAAAATTGTAGATCAGTGTAACTACTCTCAGGGAACAGTTTTCCAACCAGTTTTGTACCCACCTTGCTCCATCTAGGTTGCATTTACTTAGTTTGTTTATGAGAAGGTCATGCGAGACAGTATCAAAAGCTTTACTAAAGTCAAGATATACCATGTCTACCACTTTCCCGTTATCCACAAGAAAGTTATCAGGTTGGTTTGACATGATTTTTTTTTTACAATGCCATGCTGACTGTAACTTATCACCTTATTATCTTCTGCATGTTTGCAAATTGATTGCTTAATTATTTGCTCCATTATCTTTCTGGGTACAGAAGTTAAGCTGACTGGTCTGTAATTCCCTGGGTTGTCCTTATTTCCCTTTTTATAGATTGACACTATAGTTATGCTTTTCCAGTCTTCTGGAATCTCTCCTGTCTTCCATGACTTTCCAAAGATAATTGCTCATGGCTCAGATATCCCCTCAGTCAGTTCCTTGAGTTTTCTAGGATGCATTTCATCAGGCCCTGGTGACTTGAAGACATCTAATTTGTCCAAGTAATTTTTAACTTGTTCTTTCCCTATTTTAGCCTCTTCTGATCCTACCTCATTTTCATTGGGATTCACTATGTTAGACGTCCAATCACCACCAATCTTCTTGGTGAAAACCTAAATAAAGAAGTCATTAAGCACCACTGCCATGTCCACATTTTCTGATATTATATTTCCCCCTTCATTGAGTAACAGGCCTACCCTGTCCTTGGTCTTCTTCTTGCTACTATTGTATTTGTAAAATGTTTTCTTGTTGCCCTTTATGTCTCTAGCTAGTTTGATCTCATTTTGTGCCTTGGCCTTTCTAATTTTGTCCCTACATACTTCTGTTATTTGTTTATATTTATCCTTTGTAATTTGACCTAGTTTCCACTTTTTGTAGGACTCTTTTGATTTTTAGATAATTGAAGCTCTCCTCGTTAAGCCAGGGTGGTCTCTTGCCATACTTCCTATCTTTCCTACACAGTGGGATAGTTTGCTTTTGTGCCCTTAATAATGTCTCTTTTAAAAACTGCAACTGTCTTCTATTGTTTTCCTCTTAGACTTGCTTACCATGGGTTCTTATCTGCCAACTCCCTGAGTTTGCCAAAGTCTGCCTTCTTGAAATCCATTGTCTTTATTTTGCTGTTCTCCCTCCTACCATTCCTTAGAATCATGAACGCTATCATTTCATTTTCATTTTCACCCAAGCTGCCTTCCACTTTCAAATTCTCAACCAGTTCCTCCCTATTTGTCAAAATCAAATCTAGAACAGCCTTTCCCCTAGTAGCTGTCTCTACCTTCTGAAATAAAAAAAATTTGTTTCCAATACATTCCAAGAACTTATTGGATAATCTGTGCCCTGCTGTATTATTTTATAACAGATGTCTGGGTAGTTGAAGTCCTCCATCATCACCAAGTCCTGTGCTTCTTCCTGGTTAGGTGGTCTGTAGTAGATCCCTACCATGACATCACCCCTTTTTTTTTAACCCATTTTATCCTTACCCACAGACTTTTAACAAGTCTGTCTCCTATTTCCATCTCAACCTCAGTCTAAGTGTATACTTTTTTAATATATAAGGCAACACCTCCTCCCTTTTTTCCCTGCCTGTCCTTCCTGAGCAAGCTATATACCCTTCTATACCAACATTCCAGTCATGCGTATTATCCCACCAGGTCTCTGTGATGCCAACTATGTCATAATTGTGTTTATTTAATAGCATTTCGAGTTCTTCCTGCTTATTCCCCATACTTCTTGTATTAGTGTACAGACATCTAAGATACTGATTTGATTCCCTCCCCCAGTTCTGTGTTGTATCTTCTTCATCCCCATCATTCTTATGTATTCCACTGGAATAATTTTCATTATATTGTACTGAGTTTTGGTGATGAAAGAGAACATCCAAAGCAACAGTAAATCTTGGAAACGGTGCAGGAATTTTTAAAAATAGTTTGATTCATTCTCTTAATTTGCTTGGGTTTAGTCTAAATAAAAATGAGTAAAACAAACCTGAACATGTATAAATCAACATGCTCTTTCTCTCTGTTTAATTCAGCCAATGAGATGTCTCAAATATACTCATGTAGTTCTCTTCCAGTTTCTTTCTGTCACAAGGTTAAATTATTCACTTATCCCCTCCCTTTTTTTTAAGCCAGAAGACCTCAGTGCAGATTGTAGGCCTGATTCATTATAAGTTACACATCTCTGTTCTCAAAAGCTCTGGCATAATTTGAGAAAGCGCCTCGTCATTCTCAGCTAAACTTTAAAAGATAAGAGGCCAGATCCTCAGGTGAGTAAATTGACATAACTTCATTGAAGTCAATGGAGATATACTCATTTATAAGGGTTGAGCATTTGGCCCCTAATAGTTTATCTAAACACCATTAAGATGTTCTATACTTTTAGATTTAATTTCCCATCATTGCTGATTAACAAGATATTTGAAATTTCCTTATAAAGTTGGCTTTTTTTCCTTTTAACCTTTCGGAATGTGTTTTGCCATCATTACTGTAAGAACCATCCCCAGAAGATGAGAATGCTGGTAATAACTTTAGACATGGCAACTGCCCCTCTCAAAAGATGATGGTGTAAGTGCCAAAGAAGTTTAGTTACTATGTATTGTGCTGCAGCATCACGAGTGGCTAAGAAACCCAGTTCTCAGGGGCAGCCCTGGCCATAGTTGGGGTGCAGGAGTAAGGTGCAGAGTCAGAAGATTAAACCAACGTACCCAGGGCCGGCTCCAGGCACCAGCCTACCAAGCATGTGCTTGGGGCAGCACCTGGAGGGGGGCGGCGCTTGGGGAGAGTGGGGCCGTGACCGGGCTCGCCGCCTGCCCCCTGGCTCTCCGGCCGGTTGGGGAGAGCGGGCCCGCGGCCAGGCTCTCCGCCCTCCTCCCAGCACTCCGGCCAGTCAGGGAGAGCGGGGCCCCTGCCGGGCTCTCCGCCCTCCTCCCGGCGCTCCGGCCGGTCGGGGAGAGCGGGGCCCTGGCCGGGCTCGCTGCCTTCCCCGCGGCGCTCCAGCGGGGAGAGTGGGGCCGCGGCTGGGCTCAGCACCCTCCCCTGCCGCGCTCCCCGCCAGAGGGCGGGGGGCGGCGGGAGGCTTTTTTGCCTGGGGCGGCAAAAAAGCCAGAGCCGGCCCTGAGCGTACCACTAGTGCTTGAGGCCTGCTGCACTCTTCTCTTTCTCAATCGTCTGTCTTCGGCTTCTTTGATTTCTTGGTGCAGCACAACCCTCCCGTATAGCCTATTGCTGGCTGCCTCTTCCCCATTTCCAGTGTTGATGTTGAAAATCCCTCTTGCAAATGGCCATGAACTCGAGTCTGGAGCACTGGCCTGGTTTTGACATTACATTACAGTCCTGGAAACCCCGTTTCACTGGTTCTAGTCTAATTCCTTAAAATATCTCCCTGAAACCTTGTACTTTTCAATATTAATGTCCCAGAGAGGTTGGGTGACCATGATTAATGAATATCCATAAGTGGGACAATGTAGAGGGCATATCAACACCTATGCACACAGCCATAAATGATATTTGTAAGTACTGTAAAATCTTGTACAATAAAGGACTCTTCTGTGACAAGCAGGATTACAGTCTAAATGAGAGTTTAGAAAAAGTTGGGTGGAAGAGATTGAAGGATTAATGATTATTTAATGCCTCAACTACCTGAATGAATGGGAAGAAATAAAAGTGAGCACTGAACTTACTGTGGTGCTCAAATCAGTTGATTCTAGCACTCAATCCTGTAAAGCGTTGAGCACTTTGGCTCAGATCTTGTAAAGCACTTAAGCACACGCATAACTTTGAGCACACAATAGTCCTGTGGATGCCAAGTCACTCTCCTTTATTTTCCTGTTCAACTTCCTCCACTCCATTCATCCTTATCTCCTGGGGCTCCATTCCCCGTTATCTCCTTTGATTAATTCCCCTCTTCTTTGAGTTCCTTTCCCTGCAAGGCTAACGTTCTCCCTCGGCCTTCCCACCTGGTTATTACCCGCATGTCTCTCTCTCTCTCGTTTCCATAGCACTACTGGCTGGCTTGTTGAGAATGTCTGGCAGCTGAGCTGACAAGAGTCATGTTGTGTAGCATTTGGGCAGGAAGGCAGAGAGAACAAGGGAGCAAGTACACAAGCATGTCAAAGGACCTGTAGGACACAAGAGCTAACACCCTCCCCATAGAAGGGGACAGGATGTGGGGGGAGGGAGGGGTGGGCGGTTGTGGGGGGGAGAGCACATGGCTTTTTACGGTCCTTTCACATAGCAGCAGACTCAGACACTGGCAGTTGGGGTCCCCCTTCCCACAACTTCATGGCTGCACTTATGGAAAGTGTGTGGGAGAGGAATGAAAAAAGCACACGGCCTTCCAAACTTCTTCTGAAGGGGACATGGGCAGATCTGAAAGATCTCACTCAGCATGCTGCCTTCCCCACATGTAGTCATGTGATCTGCTAGTATTCTGCACATGAGAGAAGATTTCTTGGGTACCTCCACTTCCCCACCCTACAGGAGTCTTCCTCCTGAGGCTTTGGTAAACTGCAGAGAAGGATTTAAATGTCCCTAATCTCTGGGATCATGCCCTGAGTTTATAGCAATGAATAAGGGCCCTCCGTGAAGGTGTAAGTGGGTTTTCAGGGCTGCAACTGCCTGAAATCCTTCTTTTAGCCAGCCGTAGTAGTAAGAGCCATTTATAAATCATAAGGCTGTAACACATAGGCCTACAGGCCTCAAGCCTGTATGACTATTAGCTTAGCATAACTAAGGCATAAAATGACAATGTAGGTAGTTACTAGATAAGTTGTATTTAACCAGTAGTTTGACCTTAAGTCACAGATAAGTGTTACAGTAAACGGGAGTAGTAAATGATGAGAATAGGCAAAGTGAGGTACCACAAAAGTGTACTTTTGGAATTTTAGGGAAAATTTAAAAGAATGTTGAGCTTAACTGAAACTTGCATGTACTAACTGCAAGTAGTACCATGGCAACTAATTAACATAAATGCTAATGAGCATGCCGTAAAGGACTAATTGACCTGTTGAAGATAGGGACCCCAATATTATTGAGGGGTGGCAGTACATATAAGGAAGAAAGATTGAAACCATTATTGAATATGTATAAAATATGGTGGGCATGTAGCGCAACATCCTATAAAAATTAGGACCCTCCCTGAGTGCAGTAGGATATATTGGAGACGTTGGTTCGATGACTACATGCGGATCGCCTAACACAGAGGTTCTCAAACATCATTGCACTGTGACCCCCTTATAGATTCATAGATTCTAGGACTGGAAGGGACCTCAAGAGGTCATTGAGTTTAGTCTCCTGCCCTCAGGGCAGGACCCACTAATGTCTAGAGCATCCCGGATAGACATTTATCTAACCTATTCTTAAATATCTCCAGAGATGGAGATTCCACAACCTCCCTAGGCAGTTTATTCCAGTGTTTAACCACCCTGACAGTTAGGAACTTTTTCCTGATGTCCAACCTAAACCTCCCTTGCTGCAGTTTAAGCCCATTGCTTCTTGTTCTATCCTTAGAGGCTAAGGTGAACAAGTTTTCTCCCTCCTCCTCATGACACCCTTTTAGATACCTGAAAACTGCTATCATGTCCCCTCTCAGTCTTCTCTTTTCCAAACTAAACAAACCCAATTATTTCAGCCTTCCTTCATAGGTCATGTTCTTAAGACCTTTAATCATTCTTGTTGCTCTTCTCTGGACCCTTTCCAATTTCTCCACATCTTTCTTGAAATGCGATGCCCAGAACTGGACACAATACTCCAGTTAAGTAGAGCAGAAGTATGACTTCTCGTGTCTTGCTCTCAACACACCTGTTAATGCATCCCAGAATCATGTTTGCTTTTTTTGCAACAGCATCACACTGTTGAATCATATTTAGCTTGTAGTCAGCTATAACCCATAGATCCCTTTCTGCCGTACTCCTTCCTAGACAGTCTCTTCCCAATTTGTATGTGTGAAATTGATTGTTCCTTCCTAAGCAGAGCACTTTGCATTTGTCTTTGTTAAACTTCATCCTGTTTACCTCAGACCATTTCTCCAATTTGTCGAGATCATATTGAATTATGACCCTATCCTCCAAAGCAGTTGCAATCCCTCCCAGTTTGGTATCATCTGCAAACTTAATAAGCATATTTTCTATGCCAATATCTAAGTCGTTGATGAAGATATTGAACAGAGCCGGTCCCAAAACAGACCCCTGCGGAACCCCTTCTAGCAACAAAAATTACTACACGAGCCCTGGAGAGAGGACCGAAGCCTGAGCCCACCCAAGCCCCGCCACCCTGAGTGGGGAGGGGCAAAGCCTGAGCCCCATTGCCCCAGGAGAGGGGCCAAAGCCCAAGGGCTTCGGCCCCAGCCGGGGGTTTGTAACCTGAGCTGTGCCACATAGGGCTGAATCCCTCGGGCTTGGGTTTCGACCCCAGGCAGTGGGGCTTGGGCTTGGACTTTGGCCCTGGGTCCCAGCACGTCTAACGCCAGCCTTGGCGATCCCATTAAAATGGGTTCATGACCCACTTTGGGGTCCCAACCCACAGTTTGAGAACTGCTGGCCTAACATATTCTGGGGTCCCTTACAAGGGACAGCGTGAGTATGCAAGTGCTAGCCATTTTGTATTGGCTGTATCTCCTTTGCTACATTAGTGTTTGTGATCTTGTTTGTTTTGCTAATAAATTTTATAACATTACTGGACAGAGAACACACAGAGACCTGTTTCTCATGAATTCCTCAAGATCCTCATTCTATTGACAACTCTACTATGACTCTGGATTTGGAGGCATTTTATAATCCATAAAAATAAATACCACCTTAGCAATTGGGCAACACTGGGGGTGTGACTGACACTGTACCAATCAGGTCAAGAGGCTATAAAGCCAGCAAATATCAGCATCCATACAAGTATGAAAGCATAGATGGTCTTCACTTGCTAGTTTCTACAAAGTGTTTGTTTTCCTTGTGAATGGATGAAACCCTTATCTCTTGCCCAAAAAGGCACACCCACCCAGAGTTAGCATCCAGACTCCCCAGCAAAGTGCGCACACACACATACAGGGTTACTATCCAGATACCCCCTTGCTGGTGTCTAGCTTTATTGGAAACACAATAACAAAACTCAGCCTCAACTTCCCCCCTTTGCTTGGCTGCTCCTAGGGTTTCCCTCCAGGATATCTTCTGTCCCCAAAGTGCCCTTCTCATACCTTTTGTATCTTGCTTGGAGCTAGCTCAGGGATTGGCAACCTTTGGCACACGGCCCATCAGGGTAAGCCCCTGGCAGGCCAGGACAGTTTGCTTACCTGCAACATCTGCAGGTTCGGCCGATCGCAGCTCCCACTGGCCGCAGTTCACCATCCCAGGCCAATGGGGACTGTAGGAAACGGCGGCCAGCACATTCCTCGGCCCGCGCCGCTTCCCGCAGCCCCCATTGGCCTGGGACTGTGAACTGTGGACAGTGGGAGCCGCGATCAGCTGAAAATGCGGATGCTGCAGGTAAACAAACTGTCCTGGCTCGCCAGAGCTTACCCTGACAGGCCGCGTGCCAAAAGTTGCCAATCCCTGAGCTAGCTGACTCTACCTGACAGCATGACTCAGCAGTAATTACTGACTCTAAATGCAGGGTTTTATCATTTGACTTTAGGGTGACTCAGAACAAAGAACACTTCATCCCTATACAGAATTTGAATCTGCAAACCTTCTTAGTCCCTTCCTAAGAGACCAAGCATAGGTATTTCTTAGGTTTCTGTCACCTTGATTTCTAAAGCCCAAATCCTCAAAGGTATTTAGGCACCTAACTTGCATTGAAATCAGCAGGCGTTAAGTGCCTAAATACCTGTGAGGATCTGAGCCTAAGTGCCTTGAGCTTCACAGTGTATTATATTAACCCTGGTAGTCAACTACAGGATGCCATAATTCTGGTTTAATAAGCAAATTTTAGACCTTGCTAAAATGCACGAGAGTGTATTGCTTGTTAGTTTATAACATTTATAAGTTCCTCCTGGATGTGGAGCTTTGTCAAATGTTTTCTGACAGTCTAAATAACCAACAGCTTTGACATTTACTACATCCTCTTTGCCAGGCCAGACAGTAATAGCCTCAATAAAGTCTGAGTTACTGAGGCATGACCTGAAACAATATTAGCTGTCCTTGATGAAACTCTGCATTTCCAGATTTCATCTACCCATTCACCCACCACATGATCCCTTATAATAGTCTTCTAAGACTTCCTCTACAACTAATGGAAAATGAACTGACTGGTAATTCCTTGCTGCATGTCTGGTGGGCTCCACTTCAGTCTCTTGAAATGAGTGAACTAAATATAAATTTTCATTACACTTTCTTCAGTGACCATGCTTACTTCATTTAGCACTTGCAGGTGAATATTGTCTCGTTCTGGTCTCTTATCAGTTTTAAGAAGAACAATCCAGTTAATTGCCAGTTTAGGTATTATCTGCCTGTTCCTTAATTCCTCACTTTCGTTCCTGCATGTTGAGTCTTAGGCAAATGTCTGCTCTCTTCAATTTTAAAGATAGGTACAGGAATAATTGCTGTATAGCCTGCCTATTCCTTTACACTCCATCACCTTTTTCTCCTGTCAGTTGCTAAGTGTATAATTATGCTTAAAATATCTTTTGGTATTAGTTGAGATGCTCTGCACTATTTGATGCTCATTTTTCAATTTGGCTTCCTCAAGTATTTTTGATTGCCTCAGGCTCTTGTTATAATTTACATAATCCTCCTGTTTTCCAGGTCCTCCTTAGCTTTTAATGCTGTCATTTTATCCTTGGTAGGTGTTTTCCTCCTACTTTGCTGCCTCACCTTGGCTTCTGTTCTCATTTGTGACATTTACCGTAGATACAAGCATAAATTGTAATATCCTTTCTTTGCTACTCTGGATTTTTTGGATTCTATTTAAGTCACATCAATTTTCTTAAGATCACTCCTTCAGAATCTACCTTTTTAAACGTCCATTATTTTTGTGCTTGTTTCCTTTGAAAATGTTCTGATGAATATCTTGGGTATATTATACATGGCTTGTTTTCTAAATCCACAATAGCCTATAAGGAAACACTACCTCTTCTTAGTAATTCATTCTTATTCTAGTGGGGGAAAGTATAGTCATTATGCATTAAACTTTCCCAGTGCCTTAAATCATTAAATAACATTAGCTACATGGGGGTTGCTGCAAAAACTGAGGTAAAGTCATCTAAGGCAAAATTTGAAAGGTTTTAAGCATGATAATTTTAAAATACCCTGGTAACAAGTATGGTATAAAATATAGATTTCCTCCCTATTGAAATCAGGGTGTTCTCATGACAGGAAGCATACACTCAGTTGCCATTGACTTGTTTAGTCATTTATACTAATGCAATGCATGTAAACTGCTACCATTAAGATATAGAAGCATTAAACCCCTTTTTGTTCTCTTTGCACTATTACTGAGTACACAAAATACAGGGTAATAGTGAATCTGTCCCTAAGGATCAGGCCCTAGCATCCCAGTTTAGTTGTGGGATATTTATCTTGAAATACATATTAAATGCAGAAAACATGCAAATGGAATAACCCAAACCACAAAACTGCAGGATCTGCAGAAAACCTCTTTTTCACACCTGTGGTTTTTCTTTTGTTCCTGGCATTCAGGTGATGGGGGATTTCAGTGAAACATTTGCAGTCAACATTGTGCCTGTGAGCACAGGTAGATAAAATGGGCACTGATGTGTCACCAGAGGCTCAGGGCTTCAGTAAGATTTGCTAAACTCTTAGCAGGTCCCATTGAAGATGCTCAGAAAAGACTTATATCTGAAGACTCAAACACATAATCTAAAATGTGCTCAGTCCCCAAAACATGGTGACTGCCAGAGACCAATCAAGGGAAATTTTAGCCCCAAAGCTGAATGTTACCAAATATTATAAGCATATGGAAACAAAGGATTGTAATGGAACCTACTTTCCCACCTATGCAATTGCTCTAATGCTTACTGCTCTACAGTCTTTCTTCTTAGTGCTACTACTATACTGATAGAAGCACAAACTTGCCTTCACTCATGTTTTTCTTTCTGTGAAGGTGGAATAAACTTTCTATCCCCGTCCCCCCCACTTTTGTATTTCTTTCTGATTCTGTCACTTTCACTGTCAAATTAATTCTTTGTCATGAATTATTGATGATTTATTTTGTATCCCGACTCACCAAGTCCTGTCATATAAAAAGACTATTCAATGTTAGCCTGTCCAACTGCTCACTTCTCTGATGCCAGCTTAACTCTCAACCATCTACAAATCCCATGCTTTCCCTCATGAGTGGCTTCAGTAGCTCATTAGTTATTCATTTTATCCTTGACAGATCAAAGGTTCCATCTATGAACTATGAATTAACTTAATATATCTTCTGCTCAATTTCCTTAATGTTACCTTGGAAAACACATATCTCTTCTATAGGGACGTAACACTCAAAATAGCACATCAAGATCAATGCCAACCCATTATCCAGTGCTCTGGGGAAAGGTGAAACTATCCCATCATCCAGTTTTTTGCTTAGCCAAATTGTGAACATTTATTTTGGGGGGAAATTCCTTTTCCACACCCGTGGGTGATCATCCTACATCCTCAACAATGAGATTCATTTTCCTTTGTGATTAGTGTGGACTAATGTGGTATTTTAGGGTAACTATCTATGATACATTGCATTTATTCATGTTTCTAAGGTACCTAGAATCTTTTTACATCCTCCTAAATTACTTGACTCAGTACTGTATTGTGGAAGTGAATTCCACCAATTAATTATACATTGTGTAAAGAAATATTTACATTTATCTGTTCCAAACTGTCTTTCTTCTTCAGGTACAACCCTTTTGGCACATCTCCCATCCATCACAATGGGAGTTGCATGTCTAATTCTCCAAGCGATTGAAAAATCCTTTCTTTAGCTTTTATTTATAAATTGTACCTTCCATCCTCCTTTATCATGCACTTACTACTTTAATTCATGGAGTGGCCTTTACTATTATTTTCATAATAATTGTGATGGCCAAATCTCAATGTACTTACTCGAAACTAATTTTGATCTCACTTTTATCAGTTTGACACCAGTATAACTCCAATTAATGCAATGGAATTAGTTCTGATGTACATCACTATAAATGGGATCAGAATTAGGACCCCATTTCTTACTTAGAACTGTCTCTCCTTGAAAATGTTTTGGGGTTTTGCATGCAGAATCCTCAGATGTCCTTAGGGCCATAGAAGACAAGGGGTATCGGCTTTGTCACCTGGGGACTCTAGCTCCTGCTAGCCCCTCATGAGCACAGCTCCTGCAGGAGATTTTCCAGGAATTCTCCTGACTGCAGCTATCTCAAAGCAGGGCGTCACAGAGCAGAGAGGGGAGCTGGTGCAAGTTAATACAGCTGGAAGCTCTAGTAAGGTACCCCTGACTTCCCTTCCATGAGTTTTGGAGCAGGAGAATTTGGAGTAGCCCAGCCTGCTCGTTACCCCACTCTAAATTTGTGAATCCACAACACAGGGTTTGGAGGCATGCCGTATAGGTGGAACCTTCCCACCTTCTTGGAGTGGTAGCAGGCTCACCTCCTTATGCAGATGTGGAAGGAAACATAAAGTATTAAGGCGGCACCCCCACAGTGAGGTCAGAGGGAATTTTGACTGAGAAAAGACTGAGTAAAAACTAAGGATTAGGTTCTATTAAACAAATATATCAGCCCGTATGACTATATGACATCATCTTACATTGGTATATATTTCTGTCCTTCAGCACCCAGCATTTCCTTCACACTCTTGGTTCATTATACTGAAGTAGAATTGTCTCAGCGAGTCAGAGTACCAGCGGGTGCTGTTTGGCTACTGAGCCATAAACATACAGCTTTGTCTCTGTTGTGCATTTTCTGGCCCTCTGATTGGTTGTGGGTGTTTGAACTCCACAATCACCGACTGGTTATTTCTCAAGAACCATAAATAGGGAATATGCAGATCTTTCTACTCTGTCTGGTGGCTATAATCCCTCACTACTGGTTGGCGCATCCTTTCAGGATTTGGCAGCATCAAAGAAGCGCCCAATCTCTCTCTTCCTCAGTCCTTTCATCTGAAGAAGAATGAAACATCAGCATTTATGAGAAAGAGACTGAAACGTCTGCCCCAGAAAATAGAGAATGGGGCTCAGTAATAACTTGTAAAAGCCTTTGACTCATTTCCTTCCTTATTCTCTCATTCTTCTTCTCTCCTCTTAGGCTAACAAGGTTCTTGTCCCCAGAATAACTGTCATGTGTTTGTGCTTATATTGTTTGTTTTTTATTGGCAGAATCCCAGCCCCTGGCTCCAGAAACACAATATAAACATGAAAAGGTATTGCAGCTTTTCTGGGGTGAAGAAATTGCTGCCCTTCAGGGGCAGGGAACAGGAAAGAATAAGGTAGGAAGAAGGAAAATGAGAAGGGGGAAAGATGAGAAGAAAGAGCCAAAAGGGTTCAAGTATTTTTCTTAAAATAATGTATCTTTCAGCATTTTGACAGCCCCATTTCTTGTAGTTTTTCTTTCTTTACTTTTCATTGTGAATACTTAATGAAGTATTTACACGTAATAATAATGTAAGGTCCCTTCCTGCTAACTCAGTATTAATCATATCCTGAGCTACGTCACTTTGGCCTTCATCCTTGGCATTTATTCAGCTCAGGATATGGTGATTTATCTTGTAAAAAGTGAGTTGTGATAAAGATATATTTACTGGTACAGTAGTAAAGGTCTGTGGCATGACTCAAGTTGGCAAATACTGGGTAAAATTCACATGATTCCAAGGATTATTAAGTCAGTGTAGTTGGCTTCAGGTATCTTTAGGCGGCAGTGATAGCTCAGTGGTTTGAACATTGGCTTGCTAAACCCAGTGTTGTGAGTTCAATTCTTGAGGGGTAAAAATCTGTCTGTGGATTGGTCTTGCTTTGAGCAGAGGGTTGGACTAGATGACCTCCTGAGGTCCCTTCCAACCCTGATATTCTATGATCTCACACTCCTTGCTTATCCCACTATATTTGCTTGTGTTCATCATTTGATCCAAAAGGCTACATTCTGCTTTGACAGCAGAACACCTGCAAAACTCAAAGGTGGCATGAAATAAACTATTTGGAGAGGTCAGGTAAAACAGTTCTCTCCACAGCCAGTTCTGCTCTTCATAACATGCAAATAGTCTTTTAAAAAAGTCTAAATTTTTAGTAGGTCAGGAGATCTAAGATCTAAACAAAGCAGCCTGTATTATGCACACATCTTTTTATCTTCACCAATGAGATGAACATACCTTGCTGTGTAGGTTGAATTCAAGTTTCATATCATAATGGATGGTTATTGAAATACAAATGGTTAGATGTTTTGCAGGTGGGTAATAAAGAGAAGATCAGAGTATAGAACTTGAAGAACCCATAATGCCCAAGATTTTCAAATGCTACTGAATCTGTACTATCTTTTGGCGTTGTTTTTGTGCTTTGGAAGACTTATTATGCAATCTGGGGTTTGTCCATTATTTAATTACTTTTACTACATTTTTGATACTTTCCTAGTAGCTTAATAGGTAGTTTGAATAAAATGCTACCAGTCTTAAATATCTGTTTGTGCAGCTACCAATGCTGTGGTGTTCCTCCTATCCCAATATATCACTTAAATGGAGATGAACTAGTGATTACATTTACTCTTTAGAACAATAGACTTGGATTTACATTCAACTGAGGCTACATAAGTAACCATTTTGGCAGTGTTATTTGAGCTTTTAGAAGATACCAGTACTTACTGCCACTGTTACTCTGGCTTTGAACAGAGAGTCTTATTTTATTGTCCTGTCCTTAACCTGCCCATCTTTCAACAGCAGTACATGTGAACATTTCCTTTATCCTAGCAGTGAAAAAAGTAAAACCTTTAGGAGCATTAAGTGATATCTGGTACTGTTGTCTGGCTCTGATAACAGAGGTAGAGTTTCACTAACTTTTCAAAATCTGAAGGACACTAGAGGGCACTGAGACCAAGATGGATGGAGGTTCATTGAGCTCTGAAGTGGCCCACAGGGGATCCCCAAACATTGTTCCCTAAACCTCACCATCCAACCCCAAGAACATACCAGGCCCTTGCCCCCAAGCCAACTCCAGAAGGTCAGTCTAGAGAGTGGTGGGCAATCTGCGGCCCATGGGCTGCATGTGGCCTGTTAGGGTAATCCATTGGCGGGCCGCGAGACAGTTTGTTTACATTGACTGTCCCCAGGCATGGCCCCCGCAGCTCCCAGTGGCCACAATTCGCCATTCCCAGCCAATGGGAGCTGCGGGAAATGGCGCAAGCTGGCTGACGCTTCCTGCAACTTCCATTGGCCGGGAACAGCGAATTGCGGCCACTTGGAACTGTGCACGGCCGTGCCTGTGGACGGTCAATGTAAGCAAACTGTCTCACGGCCCACCATCCGATTACCCTGATGGGCCGCACGTTGCCCACCATTGGTCTAGAGCACTGATTGTGAAATTTTTGAAGTTTACCACTAAGGAGTTTATATTGCAGAAATCCAGAGGGGAAAAAAAGAGCTGATATGGGGAGAACCAGCAGGTAAAATACTGCACTTTGTAGATTATGCCCATGATGTGGTTGCAATGAGGGCAACCAAACAGAACAATTGTCCAGGAAGATGGACTTGAAGTATTTTATTAAATACCTGGCAATGCTCCATATTAAGAATGGTAAGAAGTAATTTTCAGTTTCCCTCAGGAAGCAGAAAAATACCTAAAACATCCGCAAACTCCTCTCTCACAAGAGGAGATATCTATAGAATATTATGACTGCATGGAATTTATGTACTGCTCTCTGAGATCTTATATGGCTGCTCTAAACAAGTTGATGGGTGCTAGCTGACATTGATACCTTAGTTCTTTTTCTTTTTTCTCTCTCTTATTGGGGTTGAAGGGCTAAAGGATTATTACCAATTTACTTCATATATATATATATATGAAGTAAATTGGTAATAATATATATATAAATAAAATTACTAATCAAATGATAGATTTTATACTGATGATCCTTTCCTGTGAGCTAAGATAATAGGAAGTAAATTGGTTTGTTTATATAGATATTTGTATAAACCAATGTAATTGATTTATTAGATGGTGCTTCCTGATGGACTATGGTATCAGGATACTGTTGGTAATAGGTAATTACTGTAGTTGTAATGTCTGTGGCCCCATGGGCTGTGAGGATCTCTAAGTTTCACCTGATCTCACCACCCCCTTTGGGTGTCAAGTCTGTATTTTAGACTGTTTAAACAGATTCTTCTCTTTGATTGTATGGTACTAATGTGTATTTCTCCCTCCATTATCTTTTCCATTTTGTTTTTTCATTTATTTAATTCTTCTTTCTGCCCCCCCCCCCCCCCCCCTCCTGTTACCCCCCCATGCTGGGAATTTCCTTCTCGCTCCTGTAGAATATGTACTGGGAAGCGACTCCCTACCCCTGGTTTAGATACCTTTTTTGCTTAGCTATACAAGGAGTGTACGCTGCCTAGGAAAATTTCCAATTTCTCATTTATTCCTAAAGTGACTTTGTTTTATCCAGTATATTTTAACAATGATGGCTCCAATAATTAAGTGTGTCTCCTGGAATATAAAGGGTTTTAAAAACCACATTAGAAGAAAAAATATATATACTCAGTGCTTAAAAAAGGGAATAACATTGCCATGCTCCAGGAGACACATCTGACAGAACTTGAAGCTTGTAAACTGAATAGAGATTGAGTAGGCTTCTCAATTTCTAGTTGTTTTAATTCCAAAGCGAGGGGCATAATACATAAACAGCCGAGTGTTAATATTCTGAGCCCAAGGTCTGACAGTGAGGGCAGATTTACTGTCCTCAAGGCTGGAATTGGCAATTCTATAATCATTTTTGCCAATCCTTACAGGCTAAACCAGGATGATCAATATTTATTTTTTTTTTTTTTTAGTATAAATGGCATAGGCTACTATTCTATTTTTTCAGCTGGAGACTTTAATAAAACCTAGACCTTGTCCTTGATAAATCTTCTCCATCTCCATATAAAAAACACGAGTACTTGTCAGTTACTTCATACAGACATGGCTGATTTTGGTTTACAACATGTGTGGAGACTGGGTAATCCTATGGCCACAAGACTGAATCAGTTCTGTCACTGATTGTGGCATTGGTTCTACTATCAGGGGGTAGCCGTGTTAGTCTGTATCTACAAAAACAACAAAGAGTCTGGTGGCACCTTAAAGACTAACAGATTTATTTGGGCATAAGCTTTCGTGAACCTGACCATGCTCCTGTGCATCTCATAAATGCTAACCACTGTTGGAAATGTAGCTCCCTTGGTACTACATAGGCTTAAATGTTTTGGAAGTGCCCCTGTATTGAGAATTTCTAGTATGAGGTGGGTCAAAGGACCAGTTTGATATTTGATGCTAAACTGAAGCTCTTCCTGTTAAATTGCATTCTTAGATATATTCCTGATCCCTGGAGATTACATAGTAACATGGCAGCATGGTTCCAATGTGCAGCTTTGATTGCTAAAAAAATTAATCTTGCAAAAATGGAAAAATTGGTCCCCAGCAAATATTGATGCTTGGCTCAATGATACGGTTGACTCTGCAGCTAATGAATGTCTGGCATTCCACAGAAAAATTCAAAGCAGTTTGGTCTGATTTTTTTAGAGGTCTATGATTAACTTAGATAGATAGATAGATATGTCACTTCCCTTTGTCCCTATCACTGAGCCCTCTGACCTACCAGCCTGAGCTCCCTCTCACACTGTGCTGCTGTGACAAGCTGCAGACCTGCTCGCAGTCCTGCACTTCCTCCAGCATTCACCCAGGGTGGGACACACCCAGCTGCATAAACCAACAATAGAGAGGCTACAGCCAAAATAACCACCAGCTTCCCAGTCTAGGACCCCAGAGCTGTACCATCCTGCCCTGGTCCAAACCCCAACCAGTATGAATTTATTATCCAGTTTGCCTACCCCTCAATGTGGAGAGGAAATGCAACAAGCTTGTGTTAAACCAAGCTGAGATTCCCTTCCCGACACTTCACTTAAAAACACACTTGGGTTAAATTAAAACATAAAACAAGTTTATTAACTACAAAAAGATAGATTTTAAGTGATTATAGATGATAGCAAACAGATCAAAGCAGATTACCTACCAGTCCTTTTCGACTGGAACGCCTGGTCAAAAAGGGACTCTGGTGGCTCTGGTCGGCACTGCCGACCAGACCGTTAAAAGTCAGCAGTGCAGAGGGGGCCTGGGGCTAAGGCAGGCTCCTTGCCTGCCCTAGCTCTGCGTGGCTCCTGGAAGTGGCCACGAGGTCCCTGCAGCCCCTAGGTGCATGGGCAGCCATAGAGGTGCTGCGTGCCCACCCCGACAGCTGGTTCTGCAACTCCCATTGCCTGGGAACCGCAACCAATGGGAGCTGTGGGAGTTGCACCTGTGGGCACAAGGGCAGCGCACTGAGCCTCTGTGGCCACCCATGTACCTAGGGGCTGCAGGGACCTGGTGGCCGCTTCCTGGGAGCCAAAGTAAGCGCTGCTGAGACCCCACAACCCAACCCACTGCCCAACCTGGAGTCCCAAACTGCACCCCAACCCTCTCATCCCCAGCCCACCCCAGAGCCTGCACCCCCAGCCAGAGCCCTCACCCCCCCACACTGCAACCCCCTATCCCAGCCTGGATCCCTCTCCCACACCCCAAACCCCTCATCCCTAACCCCAAACCAGAGCCCTCACCCCCAGCTGGAACGCTCACCGCCCTCCCGCACCGCAACTCCTGCCCCAGCCCAGTGAAAAGGACTGAGAGTGGGGGAGAGCAAGTGACGGAGGGAGTGGGGATAGAGAGAGTGGGTGGCAGGGCCTTGGAGAAGGGGCAGGGCCTTGGGGGAGGGGGAGGGCAGAGGTGTTCAGTTCTGTGCAGTTAGAAAGTTGGCAATCCTACAAATAAACAAAAAAAATCTAAGCTTAACATTCTAGATAGATTGAATATGAATTAGCAGTTTCTCACCCTGAGTGATGGTACAAGCAGCCTTGCAGATTCTTAAGGCACAAGCTGCACTTGCTTTACAGCTTGGTATCCCCAGGTGTTTGATACACAAGCTAGAAATTCCTTTAGCCTGGCTTCAGCACTTCCCCCAGTTCAGTCTTTTTCCTCAGGTGTTTCCAGGAGTCCTCTTGTGTGGGGAGTGAAGAACAACAGATGATGTAACTCCCTGCCTTATGTAGCTTTCTTAGCATATGGCGGGAACCCTTTGTTTCAAAACTTGGGTTCCCAGAGCAGATTGTGGAAAAGTACAGACATCCCAAGATGGAGTCCAGAGTCATGTGGCCTGGTCACATGCCCTTGCATACCTTGCTGAGTTACAGCAACCGTTACTTACTGGCTATCTGGAACATTTACAGGAAGGTTAAGTTATTCCAGGGTCCATTGTCTTTGCTGATGGGCCATCAGCACTGTTTGGCTTCTTCACTGTTGTATCTGAAAGGCTAGTTGTGGGTGTCACCCAGAGTAAGCACATTTGAAATACAGATACATAGTCAATATTCATAACTTTAGATACAAAAATGATACATGCATACAAATAGTATAATCATATTCAGGAAATCATAACTTTTCCAATGACACCTCACATGACCCATCTTGTACAAAAAGCATCATAATTATGCCATAGTGATATCATAATAATATCACAGTGAAGAATATGGGGTGCAGTGTCACACCTACCCTCTTTATTTACTTCGTGTATTATGATGAATCTGGTATTTTGGTTTATTTGTTGTATTTGGAAAAAATAATAAAAAATATAACAGTCAGGCAGCAGGACTAGTGTCATGTGTGCATTTGAGAAGATGGGCGTGTTTGCTTTCACCTTTAGCAGCAAAATTATAGAATTCTTTAGATGACCAGAGGTTGTGTTAACAGCAGGGTCAGTCATGTCTGCTTCTAAATTTCCTTCCAAAAGAAAGATACCATGGTACAACCTTTGCTTTGGGGGAGAATCATACTGTATATTTAATTGCCTTTGCCATATTGATCATTGTCTGAGAAGCACAATATTATTTTCATATTTAGTTTAAATCTTGTCTCCTAACTATCAGTTGTAAATGTAATGTACATGTAAATGTAAAGTCAATGTAAGTTGCATAAGTAAATGCCCTTGCAGCACTTCGTAAAATTAGGATTTAGAGTTTTGATAATTGATATTGATATGCAGTATTAGTGACCATAATAACACTGAAAGCCTTTGAAAATGTCATGGAGAAAAAAGCAAAAAATTGGTTACATGAAAAATATCTTCTTCTGCAGCCCTAGAATTCCACCTGTCCTGGGGGGCAATTTCCTGCCCTGCTGAGTAAATGCCATTGAGTAACAGTGAGTTCCTCTTTTTTTTTTTAAAAAAGAGCTCCATTCCCTGCATTATATATATATAAAGTTACAGCTCCAGGACTGTAACCACTTCTTTTGCTAGTGCATTTTATGTCAGCAGCAACTACAATAGTTAAATCTGTGCTTGATGCATAACATTTGCAACCAGTGTGCATGATGCTATATATAACAACAGAAGGCCTGAGGAGGTTACAAGTTCATTTAGACATGATGTATAGTTTAGAAATGATGTATAGAAAGATATCAAGTCAGAGAAGGGAGGGAGGAAAAATTAATATTTTCAGCCTAAACTTTGGTATCAGTTATCTTTGACAGGTTTCCAGAAATCTCTCTGCACTCTTGAAAAAAGAATCCTTTGTGTATCTCATATAGTCCTTTATTTCATTTCTCCTTTTTCTCATGCCCTGCCCAGATCCAACTGAAGTTTTTTTAAAATGTCAATAATAATGTGCACCCAACTATATTTAGCACATTATTTATTTCCTTTGCAACAGAGATATAAATGCTCCCCCCCCCCTTTGACCTTCATTAGACATTGTGATTTATGAGGCCCTAGTGCCCTCCATTGTGCCCTGGAGTGGGGGGTGTCACTCTTCCCTTTATTTTGACAAAAGTCAGGGTGGATATGGCAATACAGAGAAACAAAGCTGAATAATGGCTATGGCATTCTTCTGTAGATACAAGCAAGATGAACATGAGGGTTAGGAATGTCCTCCCATCCATTGCTGGGTACCCTAGACAGTCTGAGGGAGATTGTGACTTAGAGCTCCAGTCCACAATGGAGGAAGGTGTGGAGGGGCCATGCCAGAATTTGTCCTGAGTGCTCCAAAAGAAACCCATACTGCAGCAAGAGCACATTCATCTCTATGCCATGACAGGAAGAGGGTGAGACCTCACCTAGCCCCTACAGGCCCCTCTGGGGAGGCCAGTGCTGCTGGTAGTGTAAGCGATGTTCCATGCCTCTACTCCCTAGGGATATTATGCCTGGTCCATATGCAGGGTCACAATAACAGGAAGGTTTCTTGCACTCTGGTTTGAAAGAGAAGGCCAGTCAAAATGAGAATGGACCGACTCTGTTCCCGAACAGCCACCTATTATTCCAGAAGCATTCACCAAAGGTTGAAGCCCTCCCACCAGGATGGTACAGCAACAAACATGTTCCCCATTGAAATTCCAGAGTTCTTGTTCCAGTCTTTTAGGAGCCCTTTATTTTTTTACAGCTAGCACTGTAGCTATCATGGCTTGATGATTATAATGAATTTGGATGGCCAATGCTTCCATGGTCAAAAAGGAACAAAAATGTTGTCAGGCGCCAGCTCTGATGAATACCCTGTGAAAGATGGGAAAACTCTTATCATTAGTGATTAGGCCATTAGTGATGAATGATGCTGAAGGGTAGAAATGATGTACTAAGGAGATATATTAGGTCATGAGAAATGTACCACTGATCTATTTCTTCTGAAGGTCTTCTCTTTAACCATCAAGAAGGTCTCAATGGAAGTCTACAGTCCCAACTTGCTGAGTAATATTTGAACATTGCCTGATGCTACCCTTCTGCAGACAGTGTGGGGGGTTGTTTGTTTGCTTGTTTTATTTGAGGAACATAGTCTTGATCTGTAAGCAGTGGCTGATGTGGGTTAGCCTTTTGGATGGGGCTGTGACATTCACGTTAGCTGAACATATGCGTATGGCAACTACTGAAAGTGAATATCAGTCTGTGCCGAAGTTGCTTGGCTGCTCAATGAAACCCTCCTGATGTTGCTTGGAACACTGTCCTGGAACATGCATATGCATATGTTCTACTCCTGTCGCCCTCACAACGATATACTATCTGAAGAAATATTCTGCTAAATTAATGGCTGTGAACAACAGCCAGAACTAAAGTAAAGGTATATTTATTTTACTCTGATTTCATTTTTTAGTGTGAGTGGGCAGTGCCCCATTTGCCGCAGCAGCAGATTCATGTCAGCCTGAGTATATTAGTGGAGATAAGCATGACTCTAAGCCAGGGGTGGGCAAACTTTTTGGCCTGAGGGCCATATCGGGGTTGCGAAACTGTATGGAGGGCCGGGTAGGGAAGGCTGTGCCTCCCCCAAACAGCCTGGCCTCCGCCCCCTATCCGCCCCCTCCCACTTCCTGCCCCCTGACTGCCCCCCTCTGAATCCCCAACCCCTATCCAACCCCTCTGCTCCCTGTCCCCTGACTGCCCTCCCGACCCCTATCCACATCCCTTCCCCCTGGCAGGCCCCCCAGGACTCCCACTCCCAACCCTCCCTGTTCCCCATCTCCTGACCGCCCCCACACAGAACCTCCGCCACATCCAACCACCCCCTCCTCCCTGACTGCCCCCAGAACCTCCTGCTCCCTTACCCAACCCCCCTGCTCCCTGCCCCCTTACCAGCAGCAGGAGCTCTCAGCCGCGACACCTGGCCAGAACCAAGTTCCCTCCCCATGCTGCCCAGTGGGAGCGGCGGGCCAGAGTGCGGCCTGCGCGGCGGCATGGCTGCGGGGGGGGGGGGGGGGAACAGTGGGGGAGGGGCTGGGGACTAGGCTCAGGGGCCAGGCAGGATGGTCCCATGGGCCAGATGTGGCCTGTGGGCCATAGTTTGCCCACTTCTGCTCTAAGCACTGGCCAAATATATTTGGAAGAATCTGGTAGTCGCTCAGTGTTTAATATGAATGAGATGCAACAGTTCTGACACAAAGCGGGAGATAACTTTGCATTTCTAAGGCATGACTGCCACTGAGTCTTTTCTCCTTATTGTTGGCAGCAGAAGTTCCTCCTTTTGGATTCATTATATGCTCATAGCAGTTGGTGTAATTAAGGTTCAAATAATTATTTTAATAATTCTAGTGTCAGACTCAAATGCTTTGTTGACTGTCATTTTTGAAATACTAATACCTAGCCCTTATATTTAGCACTTTTCATCCATAGATCTCCCATTATGTAGATGGGGAAATGGAAACACGGAGAAATCAAGTGACTTGCACAAGGTCACCAAGGCTGGTGGCAGAACAGGGAATAGAAACCAGTCCTCCTGAGTTGTAGCCCATTGCTAGATTCACTAGGCCACACTACCTAAATATATTATCTTTAATTTTGTGACTGGTTATGGGACTGTCCAGAATTTACCTGGTTTCTTGTGGGAAGAAGTTTGAAATGTTTATATCTGGGTATGTTCAGAATTGGTATAAGCAGTGGTTCTCAATCCTTCCAGAATACTGTACCCCTTTCAGAAGTCTGATCTGTCTTACATACCCCCACATTACATCTCACTTAAAAACTACTTGCTTACAAAATCACACATAAAAATACAAAAGTGTCACAGCACATTATTACTGAAAAATTGCTGACTTTCTCATTTTTACCATTTAATTGTAAAATAAATCAACTGGAATATAAATATTGTACTTACAGTTCAGTGTACAGTATGTAGTGCAGTATAAACAGGTCGTTGTCTGTATGAAGTTTTAGTTTGTAATGACTTCACTTGTGCTTTTTATGATGCCTGTTGTAAAACTTGGCATATATCTAGATGAGTTGATGTACCCCCTGGAAGACCTCTGCATACCCCCAGGGGTACACGTACCCCTGGTTGAGAACCACTGGTATAGAATGTCGTTAGATTGTGGAAGATTGGTTTGTTCTGGTTTGCTTGGCTGAAACTATCCATTTAGCAGATATAGTGTCACTGTATGTGTCTGTTTCAATCTACAGCAGAGAGAAGTGTTCAGGCCTCTCAAAGTAACATGAAGCCCCGGCTCATTATTTTCGGTATGTTTTATGGTTTGCAGAGTTTAATCGCATTTGAGAATCTGTTGTAGGAGGTGAAACAAATTTGTATCACAACTGTATGTACTAAAATTCTCCTGCTATGCTTTGCCAATTCAAAACATTTTTTCAAGGAGAAATTAGGACATCTCTCTCATACATAAACTGTCATATTTGTATTTCCTGTAAGAGTGTGTTACCCGGGGTTCTTTCAACCCAAAGCTCTTGGTAACTTTTACTCTGTGCGAGGAGGTGTCAGGAAATAAATCAGGGGAAACACGGCCGTCCGACAGATAGATGGCTGGCACAAACAGGACAACACAAGAGTGCTTTCACTTAAAACTAAACTTTACTAGTCTCAAGCACTGATACACGTCCGCAACAAGATTAGTAAAAAAACCCCAACCCTTGATAATTACCAAAGCAGAGTGTGGCTCTTGAGTGACACAGTGGCAGCCCGTCTGCTGCTGTGGAACACAAGATGTATCCAGAGGGAGAGTCCAGTCCCCAAACGAGTCCCCCCTATCTCAAGCTTTTCCCCCTTATTTATACATTAGTAATACAATGACATGTCCCTTACAGAAACCTTGTTAAGTAAGCAGTTTTAATGCTCAAGCAAGAGGTTCCTTCCAGGTGTGGGTTTTTCCAGAGCCTGTATCCTTGAGACCTCAATAGACATTCCTGGGGCATATCCTACTCTTTTAAAACGCATGTATCAGCAACTTCAACACAGTTCTTATCAGGAAGGATGCGGGGTCAAGCTGCCCTTTCTGTGGCACCCCAAAACTCCCTCCCCTCCTACCTTGGTCAAGCTGAGACTTGCTTTTAACAGCTTGCTGACTAGGCTGTCTTTAATAATAATAGTAGTTTCAGGCACTTTACTGGTTTGCCAAAGTCTCCCTGTACAAGTGGGGTGCAGCAAAATCCTGTTCTGGAGTTGAATTTCTTTCTCTGAGGTTACCACCATTCTATCTTCATCCTACATCATAAGTCGTCAAGGCCTTCCAAAATGGTAGGAAGGTAGATTGAAGAAAGATAAAAGATATATATATATATATCTCATGTATTATGGTTGCTTTCAAATTCTCATTTTCTATCCTGTTCCCATCAAGTACCATCTTTAAAGACTTACGTTGTGACTGGCTAAAAGCAATCAGTAAAGACATTGAGGCATAATCTGAAAGAGCCATATTCTCCATCATTTGTAATAAAATTTGTTTTAAATGATTCAAACTCTTTGTATCTTTAGGGACATTTTAAGGTCTAGAAGTGCATTTGAGAAGAATGCAAGTATGACTATACTGTTCAATATTAAAGATGTTTTGTTCTTGATTGGATGACTTTTCTGATTAATATATCAGATGGCCCCCTTCCAGTTATCAACGGTGCTTGTATATTTTTTCCTTTCATGCATAATGTATGCAATAGCAGAGCTATATCACTTCTCTGTAAATCAGTATTATGGTGAAAGTTATATGTGTTTATTATTATTTTTATTTATTTTAATAAACCTTCTTTGTCTACAGGGCCTAATTATTTTGGTTATATTTTTATAGAGATTTTTCCATAGTGTTATAATGACATCAGTGTTCTGTGGAGGGAATTTATAATGGTCTCTGGTAGATCTGAGAATAAAAGTGCAGTCGCCTCTCTTCAAGTTATGGCACTGTGGAAGTAAATAAGAAACAGGGCATCTGACAAATTAAGGGTCCAATCCTGAAAGCACTCCATGAAGGACTGCCTACAAAGTACTTGAAGGGTCAGAGCTTAAGAACCTATAAATACAACACCTTGTAAACTACTGATCTTTGATCCACGACAGTTATCACAGAGTCTATGTCTACACTGCATCTAGGAGGTGTAATTTCCAGCTCGGGTAGATATACATGCGCTAGCAGTGCTCAAGCTAGTGCGCTAAAAATAGCAGTGTGGCCGCAAGGGCTAGCAGCCCGCGTATGTCCCAGATCCTAGACATATACCCTGATGGGCGGCCCAAGCTGCCACCTGTGCCATTGTGACCATAGTGCTACTTTTAATATGCTAGCTTCAACAGAGCCAAGCTGTGTACGTGACAGCTTGTCTTCGCTACTGAGGTAAGTTAGCCTAAGTTACGCTATTCCATCTACTTGAATAACATAGCTGGAGTCGACGTAGCTTAGGCTGACTTACCCCGGTCTTCATTGCGCTGCAACTTCCCTTGCTTTTCTTGGAGAGGCGGAGTAACAGGGTGAACCGGAGAGCACTCTGCCGTTGATTTAGCGGGTCTTCATTAGACCCACTAAATCAACCCCTGCTGTATTGATTGCAGCAGCACCAATCGCCCCATAGTGAAGACCAGCCCTAAGACTTCCTCAGTCATCCAGCACATGAACTGTCTCTGAAATTATATTCCTAAAAGCCAAAACAACAATGAACATGAAATGTCATTATAAGTAATCCCATCAAACATAGTGCCTTTTACAATGTGTTTAGTAATTTTGTCTATATTCAGCAGGCCTTTTAATTAAGAGATTGAATCAAAGATTAAAAAATGTTGTTTTGGGTGTCTCCTCCTGATAACAGTCCAGAGAGGGAAATGATTAGTAAACAAAACTGATGTTTAAGGGAAGTAGATCTTTGTATACAATCACGTCTCTTCAGTTGAAACTGACCTAACCCTTAAAGTACATAAATCTTCTCTTGGATAATATCTGAACATCGTGAACCTTCTAAATATTCCCACAAGCTAAATTCTGTTATAAATCACATGCACTTTATGCTAACATGGGAGTGATAAATTACATCTTATTTTAACATCTAACCAATTTCACAGAAAAAGCATTTAAAGGTTCCCCCAACTGGACCCAACAAACAAGGACAAATAGCCTTAGCAATTTTGCATCATCCCAATACATCAATGCTTTGTATGCTGTAAATTTATGATCAAGTTACTTTAACTATGCTAATAAAGCACTGTCAGTATTGATCAGCCTCAGATATAATCCTCTTCTCCAATTTATGACACTTTAACCACACAAATATGCTCCTAATATTGAAGAGATTCTCCACTCTCTGAAACAAAGTCTGCAATAACCTCAAAATCGAATTGTTTAAGAAATGTGACCTAGAGTATCTGTGCTAGAGTATCCCGTATTTCTCATGCATGCAGTGCTGCTCTCTGCTCTTCCCTTTGCTTGTTGTATTCCATTAGTCTATTAAAAACATGGTTATACTTTTTTTTCAAAAAAAAACCCAAAACATTGACATTGTCCACACTAGTGTGGTAACCATGTTAGCTAGAATCATGTTAAATAATGTTTCTAGCTAGCAAGGTACTAACAAGGCTTCCTCAGCTAATGTAGACAAGGCCTAACCTTGTTATCAAGGGTTTTGCAGGAGACCAGAAAGAAAGTCATAATCACTCTGTCTTTAGCCCACGTTGGTCTTATGTTTAAGATAAGCAGTGAGAACACAACACCTTGGGCAAGTAGTCAACGACCACAACTGGTATAGGATTTCTGAGCAGCCTTTCTGGGCTACATCCACTAAAGAACTTAGACACCCTGCTATCATTTTAGGCACATTAGTCCAACATTTAGTTGCCTCCGAGATCCTCAAAATCCTCAAATATGAGAGGATAAAAAGCTCCCCAGCTAAGAATGTAGCATACCAGAGCAAGAAGATTCATTAAGGAACTATAATGATGGAAATAAGCAGCCTCCACCATTCATGTTTTTCCAATATACTGTATTTATTGCCCTTTGTGAAATACAGTGAGATACAGATATATTAGATTTAATTTTAACAAACTTTCATGATTCATGAGCACTAACCAGAATTATCACAGCAAACATGCATGTCTGAAAATAAATGAGATGATAAAACAGTTTTACTCTTTTATCATCAAACATTGCTTCAGCGTGTTTTTCTGAGCTCCACAATTACTGAAACACATGCCACAGAAAGGGCCATCCTTTGACTGTTACTTGATTTCTAGCTCCACTTGTGTTAGTCAGTAAATTGTTTATTTGTTCAATGGGATTACAATCCCAACATTGAGGGAGCTACTTCATCCTAATTAGCTCCCCAGACACCTCTTATTTTTTTAAAAAACAATTCTATAAAGTCAAGATGACTATTTTGGTCATTATCTTCTTGATAAATGTACTCGCCACCAAGCAGGTGTTTCCCAAAAGGGACCCTGCAATGTAGAAGTATATTGCGTTATACTTCCTGTTCCATGATTGCTTCAATTTTCTCAGTTCACCCAATATCATTTCCAGAAATATCACCCCAAATCATCAAACAACAACATCTAAGTTTCAGTACTGGCAACAGGCCCTCATAATTCATCAGAGCATCATTGATCATAAGTTCTCCTCTGCTTGTTTCATACTTTGATGGACAAGATGCCTGAGGGGATTGGTAGTGGTATTCAAGGCATTTCATTTGATAGATTGTTAGTTGTTTCTGTGTCTGGTCCAGGTTGATATTGACCTGAAGTTGTTACTATTTGATGGCTGTCTGTATATGTGTGAAATGAATTGACAAGGTCCGTGCTGTTCTTAATAGGCAAAGGTTGTTCACTTCTAAATTTTACCATAATAATTTTACCATGCCACCTTGGGATGTGATTTAGTCAGATCTTGTACGCTAAGCAGGGATAATCTGAGTCAACCCTTTGATGGGAACCCTCAAGGAAACCGAGGTGGTGCAGGAAGTGGTGTTGGTGATACAGTGGGTGCCAAATAGACAGTGCCATTGCACGTCTTTAAATAAATAGCTTGTCAAAAGCAAAGAAATCTTTCATTTTTAGACTCAAAGTTTGTCTCCTGCCCACACAAACGTGGTATCATCTTTCATTACAGCCATATTCACTGCCATATTAACCCAACATTATCACATTTGTGAAGCCAAAGGCTGCCTGCTGAGTGTCACATGACACTCACACCTGCAGACCCCCGTCGCGGGTTCCTGCAGCTCAGTCTGTGGGAAGGGAACACAGATTCCCTTGCAATGACTCCTCTTTTTTATTCAAGGCCACTGGGCCACTTGGTTTGCAAACAGCCAGGCAGTCTCTCTGCTTTCGCTTTTGCTGCTCACCCTGCCAGATTGCAGCCACCCTGGAGCAGCAGCTGGGGACAATGAGGAAGCGGGGACAAGACAAAAAGTGAGAGAATACTCCCCTGCACGAGCACCCCCAGAACCACCCTCTCTTTGCCCAGAACAACCTCAAGCTGCCCAGTGTTGCCCCCATTTCTCACAATTTCATTGCTAATCTCACAATAGGTGACATTTTTCTTAAAGCCCCAGGTCCTGGAGTCATGTGAATACATGAGAAAATCTCAGCTTACTTTTTTTTAAAGTAAGTTTGCAACCCTCATGGTTGCAGAGCAAGGCGAGAAAATGTGACACTCCTTCTCAACCTACCCCCAAGGCATATTTTTTTTAAACTCATGAATCTTAAATGCTTGTAGTTGACTATCCTGGGTATCTCTTTCACTCCCCACTCAGCACCCCCCTCCATTTGTTCAGCCTATCCAGTAGCTCCATTGCTTTCCACATTCTCTATCATTAACCTCTCTCCCTCTGCCCCCATTCAGCTAAGCATCCCAACGGGGAGTGGTGTAGAAGCAGCTTCTGCAGGTTTATGGTTCTGGATGCTCCCTCTAACCTAGATAAGGGGAATCCTTCAGTGGTCAATTAGCTGGTTTCAGGGCAGTTTTGTGTTACTGGAGCTATCCAAAGCAAACCCAAGGAAGCAGATGATTATGGCCCTGTAAGTGCTAAAATGTTTCAAGATGCATATTCAATTTCTGACAGAGGTAGGGGAATAGTAGTCCCGGACTCCAGGTTATTAGGAGAATAGTCTATTCCCAAACTTTTCTAACTGTTGGCAGCTATGTGCAGAGCCTAGCAGTTACCTTGGTAACTGCTGGCAAATGTTCATTGTCCTCTGTACATCACTATGTACTTTAATGGTGCTCTATAAGCAATTACTAATGATATAGGATGACAGAGTAATATTTGCAGTGGACTTTATACAATAAGTTGATAACAGCTGTTGTGTGCAAATGGTGATTGCATGAAACTTGAAATTTTGACTTAGAAAACACTGGGGAATATTTTTTTTAATCACTGCATTCTGTTATCTTCGATTCTAGCGATTTCCATCTTTTTTTTGTCTGACTCCTCCCATTGTATGCGTTGCATGCTTCTGTCCCAATTTTTCATCAATGAGTCACTTTCTCTATTAGGAATAAAAAGAGGCTGATTAATTACCTTAAATAGTAACTTATGAATAACAGGCACATTCTGTACTCCCATAAATTAAGCAAATCTTGCGTCAGGACACAATGATGTTGCTATTCTGTATTAATAAGGCTGTATTGGAACAGTTTTAACATTGTACTTTTCACAAAACAATGTTTTAACCCACTATTGCTCAGCAGGAGCAGTCCAATATGTCTCGATTGTCTTAACACGGAGATTACATTTAGCACTTACAAAGTTGTGTTAATATTTGTAAGAGTTTCTGTGCTAAAAAGCAAAATGTATGGGAAACATTTTTAATTATTTGAAACATTTACTCGGCCCCTAAGATTAATAAGTTGCTAAATGTTGAAACTTCTTCCAGATTCGTTTGAACAAAGGAAAGAAAAAAAAATCACGAACAGCATTTCAAGGCTTGAGATTGTGTCTTTTTAGCTTTATCCTCCTCCTGTGTGGTCTTCAGAGCTCCTAAGGTGATACTGGTACTTGAAGTATCAAATAACAGGCAAGGAATTATGCCTACTTAAAGGCGTGTTGCAGGTTTACGGTCAGGGACACAAGAAATCTCCACTTTGCACCTCCCAAGCAATAGCTGGGCATGTTTGCAATCCCTGAGCTTCTCTGTACGGGGCTATCCCAAAGGAGGGCAAGAGTGGGGGAATTGTGGCTCCATCCCATCTTTCCTGTCAATGACAGGAGCTGGCAGTTCAGACAAGAAGGGGGCCTCTTGCTCCTCTATAAGAAGAACTCTCCCACACACATCTTAGAGAGGTAGGAGGTTTTGCACCCCTCCTGGAGCTTCTCCTTATTATGGTCTTTCTCTGACAGGCATAGTTGAGCCTTTTTTGATTTGCACCTTAAAAGCAATTTGTACTTTAGGCCTGCTAAGCTCCCCCCGTATAAAAACCCACTTTTAATTTGGATCATCTTGGCAGTTGGATAGCTGATATTCCAAAAACCTTAATAGACTTTTTTTTTTAACTTCAATGGGAGCTTGCTTGAATAAAGACTGATTAAAGACCTCAAGATTTGATCTGACAGAAATAAATTTTTCATTGCTAGGCAAATGTAGCTTTTTATCCTTAATGTTTATGAAAATATCTTTATACTATCGCTCAAGCTTGCAAGTATATGGCATTTGACGCTGCAAGCCTTCCTTGCAGGGTAAATCTATTAGGTATGCATGTGTCGTAAAGGTCCTGTATGTTTATAAAATACTGAGAATGTTTGAGAATGAACTAAAATCAGAGCTGAACAGAGTGTATACAGAACAGTTCAGATATTGCATTCAACAGTGAATTAAAAATACAGTGTGCATTTTGTATGCCTTGTTCACATTTGTTGACCTACACAAACAAGCTAAAGAAACCGCACGCCCCACACTACTATGGAGGAGACCCAGGTTCACTCACACTACACCCTCTACTGGCTGAGGAGGAGGCCATCTATGATTTTAACATGAAAACAATTATCTTATGTTTTCGTCATGGCCACCTGGGAGATTCTACATTAATAACATCTTCAGAAGTTCAAGAGCCAGGGCACACCTGCTGGGAACCGGGGGTTGGGGCTTCAGCCCCACAGGAAGCACTTGACAAGGCTTGGGGCTTCAGCTGAAGTCCCGAGACCCCCCTCCCTGCTGGATAGAAGCCCCAAGACCTGCTTCCCCGCTGGGCAGAAGCCATTACCTCACCACCCCGCTGCAAAGCAGAGGTCCTGAGCTTCCTCCCCAATCTGGTAGGTGGAGAATGGAGGGGCATGGGGGGCTCCGTGAGCTGCAGTTTAATGGTAAAAGAGCCACATGTGACTCGTGAGTCACAGTTTGGCCACCCCTGCAATAGACCATCATTGCAAAGTGATGAACACTCTAATTCTTCTGGGGAAAACATTTGTTAGCTACCTTAAAACAATGTATTGAAGCAACAGCACGTTGCGGTTTCTGCAGTTACGGAATTCCAAAATTTTGCCACCAAAAAAGAAATTATAGCTGTGCCGTGCTTATTGAGACTGTCAACAATTTTGTTCTTAGGGTTTGTAAATACCAGACATGGAAAAAAAAATGTCTTTCAGAAAAAAATGGGTATTCTTTAGCAAACACCTTCTAGAGATTTGTAAATTAAAATTCAAGGTATTTGTCATGCCTTGCTAGAAGTGGGAGTCAATTTAGTTGCAGATACATATTCTAATGTATTTGTACTGATTTCACTTTAGGACTGCGCTAGCCGATCGATTAATTGATTGTAAAGAGCAATTACCAATTTTGAAGTACATGTAATACACATATTGCAATATGATCATATTACATATAGGAGAATACATTTCTGTTGGTTATGACATCAAGTGAATTATAGGCTTCTGAGTTGCCATGGTAATTCCTCTTGCAAAATGCTCATGCTGGAGGAAGTGACAATGGGTACTATTCTTCTCTTTGAGGCAATGTTAATCTAATGCCCTAGGATGGTGGTAAGGCAGCCACTGTGCTGCTGCCAGCCCCATCTTTCAGGTGATATAGAAAATTGACATCCCAACCATTTATAGCCATATACAGATCTCACTCAAGAGCATGTCGCAAGAGGAGAAGTTTTAATTCCAATATGTGGTTAACTTCCAATTTAGAACATTCCATTCTATCGATCTTACATCTCCTGTAGTGTTGAATGGGAAAAAACGTTTTCTTCACTTTCTGTGGTAATCTTTTGTGCAACATGCTGAGCCCTATAAAAACTGTTACTACCTTGCACCCCACTGGATACATTTCATGGCTGAGTGATGTGATCTACACGTGGAGTTTGTTACATTTGTAAAGCACTTCAGCATATTTCTGGATAGAAGGAGTAACCTAAATGTGAGATCATTAAAGTTGTTATTTATTATTGCCCATCCCCGTACATGATGCTCTGATATTAAAGCATTAGGATTATTAAATTGTAATACTATTACTAATTTAAGTACTCACTTAATAATGTATATCATAATTAAGTACACTATGGTTGAGATTTTCAGAAGTGATGAGTGATTTGGGCTGCTTCAGTTTGGTGACTAACTTGAAACACTTTAAAAGGAACTTGTTTTTCAAAAATCTTGAGCACTCACCCTTGAAAATCAGGTCCCTGTAAGGTGTCTTTGGTTAGGACCATAAATCACTTCTGAAATTCTTATCCAGTGTCCTGCGGTGTCTGTGTACTGCTGCCCTCTACAGGGCTGCATGCCAGATCTGCTTAAGTAGGTGGGATTTGTCACCCTGTAGTGGCTGTAGTTTACAGAAAATTTAAGCCCTTATACTGACAAATGAATGAATGTTATTTGGGGTGATCACTAGTATAATAGCACTTTGCACTGCTACAAAACCTTCCAGACTTCAAAACACACTAAGGATATTACTACTTAATCCTCACATCAACAAGGCCGGGCAGATTCATGTTTCAAGAACACAGAAAATATTTCTTGTATATAGCCTTTTCCTATAGTTCATTATTATGACAGTAGCACCCAAAGGCCCCATTGCGCTAGGCACTGTACAAACTTATAGCCTGAAATCCTGGCCCCACTGAAGTCAATGGCAAAACTCTCAGTGATTTCAGTTGGGTCGAGATTTCACCCCGTAATGAGAGACAGTTCCTGCCCTGAAGAGTTTGCAATCTCAGTAGACCAGACAGGAGGTAAGGGAGGTGAAATGACATGCCCAAGATCACACAGCAGGTCAGTGGCAAAGCTAGGAATAGAATACAGGTCCCTTAACTCCTAGTTTAGTGCCCTAGATGCTTCCAATTGTGCTGCACTTGAAGAATTGAATTCCAGACATAAATGCAGATCAAATAAATAGACTGAAGTGATTTATTACCATTTAAAATGATTTTTATGCATTCAGTACATTCTTTGTGGATTTTTTAAAGTTATTATAAATTCACATGAATTGCATTAGCTGTTAGTTAATGGGAACACATCTGTTGCTGTATTTTAACATTTTAAAATATTTGTGCAGTGTTTGATTCATTTTGGACAGTATCCATAATGTCAGCCAGGCTAATGACATGGGTCATTGAGTTATTGGTGTAATCCTAATTAGAGGCGAACAGATGCCAATCAAGGCCAGAGAAGTTGGAAGGAAAATAATACTGTATTTGCCAAATCAGATTATTACTAACTGATTGAAGTAGGGATCTGAGATACCTCTTCAGTGCAATGCAATCCTCAAGATTTCCACAAGTCCCAATGCACAAAATTTCAAGCCTTCCTGGCTTATGGGAACAGGCTCAGAAAAAGGAGAAAAACATCCTTTGATGGAAGCATGCAGAAAGCTGCAAAAGACTTCTTTTGCTTTCAAGTGCTAAATTGTCAATCTTGCCTATATTTTGATTTTTCAGCAGAGGTCACTGATGATGTAGACTAGTGGTTTGATTACGCACCGCGTCGGCTCTACCGTTTTTGCCAAAGCAAAAAAAATAAAATAAAAAGCTGCTCGGACGAAGCAAAAAAAAACCAAACACACCCCCTGCCGTGCACTCCCTGCCGCACACCCCCAAGGATCCTCTTGTGCACCCACTGGGTTGCACGCACCCCACTTTGGAGACCACTGATGTAGACATCAGAAAGCAACCAAACACATGGGGCTAAATTAATCTCTGCTGAGACTATATTGACTTCCATAGACTTACACCGGAGATGAAGTTGGTCCATGCTGCCATGTCATTATTAGGCTAGGCAATGAAAGAATATGAACTAAATTTAATAACTTAGTGCATTTGTTCAGCCTTCTTCCCTGATAGTCCCTGTGTGCTTTATAATTCAGATCCAGTTAAAACCAGCGTCCAGCATGTATGTTTTTAATTTTGATTTAGAAACTAGAACCACTTAGGCTTTCACAGTGTAAAGAAGAAGCTGATTTCATAAGCATAATAAATACTAAAAGCTCTAGCCCCCCATGTTTCCAGATTATAATGAGAGCAAACCAAGAAATTTGTGGGCTCTGACTTCAGAGAACAACTGGGAACTTTGAATAGGAACATAAGAAGAAAGCAAGTAATAAAGTTATTCTAAACTAACTGTATTTGCAACCCTGTAAGTATGGACATGGACTTTAACATTAATGCAAAATGTCACTGGCAAACAATGTAGAGATTTCTAAACTAGTGTGTTATGATCTAATAATCAAGATCCAGTAAGAACACTGGGAGTAGCTTACTTTATCAATTGCAGTGTCTTAACAGTACCCAAAAAGGGGCTGAAAATAACAATTTACAGTAGATGAATCCTAGAAATGACTAAAGTGGTTAACATTTCTATGTCTGTCTTGTTGAACTGAGGTCCCTGTCAAGACAATGTAACAACTTGGAGGTGGTACCGGTTTGAAATCCTAAATAAATTTTATCCTAAATAAATTCACCAAATAGAAAGTCATGTCCTGCAGGCACTTTTAGACTGGTCAATAAAGCAGTACTCTGACTGGATTCTTACTGGATTCAGCTTCACAAAAGTCTTTGCCATTTGACCCTGAACTTTATGCAAACCATTGGCCATAACTGTTAATCAAATGGAAATGCTAAATATATTTACATCAAAATGATACCTAGATCATACTGATGACTAATATTACCCCAATGGCAAGGTGTGCATGCTAAGAAGCCAGTGTCCCAGAAGACAACTGTGTGTGATGGTAGAGCATAAATCCCACCAAGTGATGGTATGTATGAATCCCAACCAGAGGTTGCCAGGAAAGAGGTTAACCCTCACCTTCTGGCTGGAGAACAAGTATTTTTAGACCAGCAGGGCTGAATCAGCTGTGGGATTGAGTCGTTCCCTTCTGGTTCACTATCAGAGAGATATGCTGTGAAGAATAGCAGATGAGGCTCGTTGTTAGGCAGGGAGGAAAGATCTCTAGGAAACTGGAAACAGCTAAAAGACGAACCAGAGAGTTTTCTCTTCCTCTCTGGAGCTTAGCTGAAGAGAGCCATACTTTAAATCTTCGCTTTTGAATTTCGGCACTGAGATGCCTTGTTGTGTTTGACCCCGATCTTCTTTCAATTCATTTTTATGTTTAACAGTAAAGCAGGTAACAAAAGGGTTAAACCCCACCTGATTGTGCAATATCCTTTCCTATTTCTATCCTATTCAGATAGTCCTATACTAAATTGCAGCTGAGAAAAAAGAATATTATGATTAACAGTGTAGGAAGCTGCAAGAAGTCTAAACGAATTACTGAAGATAGATGATCAAAATCTTTGCAATTAGGCAATCAATATAAATGTTTTTGCTAGGCAGTCTCAATATAGTTATGTCTACAAAACGTTGTTATTTTGTCCCATGATAACCATATCAAACCAGGATATTGGAGAATGAATTTGGCCATTCTTACAGGGTCCTTTGTAAGAGCACAATCCAAGCTGTCAAATACAAAGAGCCTCACTTTTCTTACAATGATACATTCCATAAGCAAGTGTTAAAGCCTACTCTTGACACAGTGGATATATCTTGGTCCCATCTCTATTGATTTTCATTTTTGTAGTGTGCCCTGTCTGCACTCTCGTGGTAGTGGATGTTATTTTCTGAGGTGCTTTCATGTCAATCAGAGAATCTTTTGTCTTTCAACCATTTATCTATGCTAACGGTCCCTTGATAAGTCATTAACATCCTCAACTATTGTCATTCCAAGTGGTGTTTCCAATCTTCCAACTTTGGCAGGATCATCAGCTACATCACTTCTGTATATACCTTCAGATAAGCATGCAATGAATATAATGTGATAGATGTGATATATCTTAAAATTAGTTAGGCTTTTGACACATGACATTCTCATATATAAATTTGGGAAGTGTGATCTAGATGAAATTACTATGAAGTGGTGCAACAGTGGTTGAAAGACCATATTCAAAGAGTTATCAATGGTTTGCTGTCAAACTGGGGGGATGTGTCAAGTGGTGTCCTGCAAGAGTCTTTCCTGGGTCCAGTACTAGTCAATATTTTCATTAATTACATGGATAATGGAGTGGAGAGTATGCTTATAAAATTTGCAGATCACCCTCAGCTGGGACAGGTTGCAAGCACTTTGGAGGACAGGATTAGAATTCAAAATGACCTTGACAAATTGGAGAATTGGTCTGAAATCAACAAGACGAAATTCAATAGAGATAAGTGGAAAGTACTACACTTAGGAAAGAAAAAAAGAATCAAATGCAAATCTACAAAATGGGGAATAACTGGCTAGGCATTAGTACTGCAGAAAAAGATCTGGAGATTATAGTGAATCACAAATTGAATATGAATCAAAAATATGATGCAGTTGCTAAAAAGGTTGGGTGTATTAACAGAAACATCATATGTAAGACATGGGAGGTAATAGTCTCATGCTAATCGGCTTTGGGGAAGCCTCAGCTGGAGTAGAGGGTCCAGTTCTAGGCACCACACTTTAGGAAAGATGTGGACAAACCAGAGACAGTCCAGAGGAGAGCTTCAAAATGATAAAAGGTTTAGAAAACCTGACCTATGAGGAATGATTGAAAAAACTGGGTATGTTTAGTCTTGAAGTAGAAGGCTAATAAGTCTCCAGATATGTTAAGGGCTATTATAAATAGGACGGATTATAACTGTTGTCCGTGTCCACTGAAGATAGGACAAGAAGTAATTGGCTTAATCTGAATCAAGGGAGATTTAGGTTACATGTTAGGAAACACTTTCTAACTATAAGGATAGTTAAGCACTGGAATAGGCTTCAAAGGAAGGTTGTGGAATCCTCGTCTTTGGAGATTTTTAAGAACAGGTTAGATAAACATCCATCAGGGACAGTCGAGTTTAGTTGCTCCTGCCTCAGTGTAAGGAGCTGGGCTCAACGACCTCTTGAGGTCCCTCCTAGCCCAACGTTTTTTTGATTTCTATAATCATGTTTTTCCAGCAGTTTAGTTAAAAACTATGGACCATATTCATTAGAAGTTGGATTCACTTACATTAGGGCTAAGTTTGACCCTCTATGTTCAAAAACCCCAAACTGGATAGCTAGACAAATTACCTGCAAGTGGAAACAGATGCTTTTTCTAAAGAATTAATGTGGTCGTTTTTTTTTTTTTTTTTTTTACATAAATTTCAGAATGAAAAAGAGAGCTTCATAATTTACAGGAGAATTGGATCAAAAATAGGCAGGCATTCTTTTACCCACCAGATTGGAACTAGGTCATGAGAAGATGTAACTGAGCTAAGTGTAGGGCTTTAGCTCCATGAAATCTGAGAAGGATAACTGAAGAGGACATATTTTATGTCTGCAATGAAAAATGCAAAGAGCCCCACTGGATGCAACAAGAGATCAGAAAACTAAAACATCTCTTTATTCAAAAATACCTTCAAAACATTAAACACTGCTACAGCTGGCATAAAAATAATCTTTATATTTTCACTGATGTTCCTCCAAGTTGTCCATTGTGCTGCCATCACCTATTATCATCCAGAAGCAATGGAATCTTAGGACATATCTAGGAAGCTTAACAGAACAATGTGGGCATTCTACCTGGAAGTCAGTACAAGCCAAGTGCTTAACTGGTCTTTCCTGATTAAGAAGCTTATTGATGTTGCATGGGATGTTTCTCTCCTGTAAAAATAATCTGAGTAATAAATTGCCTTTGAAGCAGCCAGAATCTTTGGATATACGAATGCCTTATTATCTTGAAGTTCCAAGATGCCAAGAAGACCTATAAACCAGTTGCTCTCAACTTCTATTTTAAACTCCATGCCTTACAGTAGGAATGTAACAAAGCTGATAACTTGGAATGCTCCTAATCAAGGGAGCTATTTTCTCCTGATTAATACATGAATTTCTATTATAAACATTTGCAGTTGTATCTATTTCCTCAAACACCAGTCAGATCAGAAATAGGGACAAAATAGTTTAGAGTTTGTCTGCACAGAGATTTGTTCCAGAATAGCTATGCCTGATTAAGGGTATGTCTACACTACGAGAGTAGTTCAATTTTACTTAAAGCGAATTTGTGGAACCAGTATTACAAAGTCGAACGTGTGTATCCTCACTAAGGACAGTAATTCAACTTTGTGAGTCCACACTAATGAGGCAAGCGTCGACATTGGAAGCGGTGCACTGTGGGCAGCTATCCCACAGTTCCTGCAGTCCCCGCTGCCCATTGGAATTCTGGGTCGAGCTTCCAATGCCTGCTGGGAAAAAAATGTGTCGAGGGTGGTTTTGGGTAACTGTCGTCATTCAACTGTCACTCCCGCCCTCCCTCTGTGAAAGCACCGGCGGGCAATCAGTTCGCGCACTTTTCTGGTGATTGACAGTGCGGACGCCACAGCACTGAGAGCATGGAGCGTGCTGCGATCATCGCTGCAGTTATGGCCGTTGTCAACACCTTGCACCTTATCATCCACCTTTTTCAGAGGCAGATGCTGAGAAATTGGGCGAGGAGGCTACGGCAGCGCGGTGAGGACATGAAGTCTGAGAGGAGCACAGACCTCTCACAAAGCACGGGACCCTGCGCCTTGGACATCATGGTGGCAATGGGTCATGTTGATGCTGTGGAACGGCGATTCTGGGCCCGGGAAACAAGCACGGACTGGAGGGACCACATAGTGCTGCAGGTCTGGGATGAATCACAGTGGCTGCGAAACTTTCGGATGCGTAAGGGAACTTTCCTGGAACTTTGTGAGTTGCTGTCCCCTGCCCTGAAGCACAAGGACACCCGGATGTGAGCAGCCCTGGCTGTCCAGAAGCGAGTGGCCATAGCCCTCTGGAAGCTTGCAACGCCAGACAGCTACCGGTCAGTCGCGAATCACTTTGGAGTGGGCAAATCTACCGTGGGGATTGCTGTGATTCAAGTAGCCAACTCAATCATTGAGCTACTGCTCTCAAAGGTAGTGACCCTGGGAAAGGTGCAGGTGATCATAGATGGCTTCGCTGCGATGGGATTCCCAAACTGCGGTGGGGCTATAGATGGAACTCACATCCCTATCCTGGGACCGGCACACCAGGCCAGCCAGTACATTAACCGAAAGGACTACTTTTAAATGGTGCTGCAAGCACTGGTGGACCATAGGGGACGTTTTACCAACATCAACGTCGGATGGCCGGGCAAGGTTCATGATGCTCGCGTTTTCAGGAACTCTGGTCTGTTTAGATGGCTGCAGGAAGGTATTTACTTCCTGGACCACAAAATAACTGTTGGGGATGTGGAGATACCTATAGTCATCCTCAGGGACCCAGCCTGCCTGCTAATGCCCTGGCTCATGAAGCCCTATACAGGTGCCCTGGACAGTGAAAAAGAACTCTTCAACTACCGTCTGAGCAAGTGCAGAATGGTGGTGAAGTGTGCTTTTGGATGTCTGAAGGGGAGATGGAGAAGCTTACTGACTCGCTGTGATCTCAGCAAAACCAATATCCCCATTGTTATTGCAGCTTGCTGTGTGCTCCACAATCTCTGTGAGAGCAAGGGGGAGATGTTTATGGCTGGGTGGGAGGTTGAGGCAAATCACCTGGCAGCTGGGCGATTAGAAGAGCCCAGCGGGACGCGCTGTGCATCCGGGAAGCTTTGAAAGCTAGGTTCCAGAGTGAGCAGGGTAACCTGTGACTATTAAGTTTGTTTAAACAGAAGCTGAACCTGCCCCCGTTTCTTTACCCAGTTAATGTTGACTATGCTCTCCAGTTACCAACCCCTTTCCCCGCCTTCCAACACACCTTTAAAAATAAAATAAATGAAACTTTGTTACACCGTTTTCTTTATTAAGGATTTCGTGGTAAAGTGTTGAAACTGGGACGCAGACTGTGGTGGGGAGCGGGTGTAGTGATGGAAAAGACACTTCTAAACTCGAGAAATGACAGGCTCCTGCTCCTAGAGCGGTCCGCAGTGGTGGACTGGTTGTTTCAACGGAGCCTGACACCTCCTTTTCGGGACTCTGTGTGTGGGGGCTATGTGACTTTGTGGCGGGGGAGGGCGGTTACAGATCCCCTGCTGCGTGGCTCTGTCATCCAGGCTAAGGACCGCTGCATAAGATCTGTAACCGCCCTCCCCCGCCAAAAACTCACATAGTCCCCTCGCACAGAACATGAAAACCACCTCCCAGACTGACCAGGGTGCCTAGTGACTGCAATGTGTATGTGACCTTCTGCTGAACCTGCCCCCGTGTCTGTACCCTGGTAAAGGTGACTGTCCTTTCCAATTACCAACCCCCTTCCCCCCCTTCAAACACACTCTCTTCTAAAAGAACATGACGGAAACAGTAATTAACAGAAACATATTTTTTATTAACAACTACACAGTTAGGGGATGAAACTGGGACGGGGGCTTGGGTGAGGTGCTTTTGGAGTGAACGAAAGGACTTATCAAATCTTTGGGAATGAGAGCCTTCTGTTACTTGAGCAGTCTGCAGCGGTGGAGTGACTGTTTTCACAGCCCCTGCTGCCCCTCCTTCTTGGGACTTTGGGTGAGGGGGGATGGGACTTTGTGGCGGGGGAGGGCGGTTAGAGAGAGAATGCAGCGGGGCTCTGTCCTCCTGCCTCTGGTCCTGCAGAACATCTGCAAGGTGCCAGAGCGTGTCCATTTGCTCCCTCATTAGTCCAAGCAGCATTTGAGTCGCCTGCTGGTCTTCCTGCCGCCACCTGTCCTCCCGTTTGCTGTGTGATCGCTGGTATTGCGACATGTTCTCCCTCCACTGGGTCTGCTGTGCCGCCTCGGCTCGGGAGCAGCCCATCAGTTCTGAGAACATCTCGTCCCGTGTCCTTCTCTTTCGTCGCCTGATCTGCGCCAGCCTCTGGGAGGGGGATGCCGGGGTAGCTCAGGAGACACTTTCAGCTGTGGGATGGGAAAAAAGGAGTGAATTCCTCAGAAAGATAGTTTTGCGAACAATTAATATATTCTTTCTCTGTGAACAAGACCATGCACAGCACCTATCACATGCGCAGTCAGTACAAGGTCGAATTTTCGGCCTTCCCATTGAGTGCCTGGGGTCTTGCTGTACAGATCACACAAGCGGGGCTGGACAACGGAATTAGGCTAGCAGGTGGACATGGTAAGCCGTAGACTTTTGGCTGCTTAATGCTTAATTTACAGCAGTGCCCTCCTTTCACATTCCACGCAATGCTCCTAGCGTTGGCCAGTTCCTGCTGCCGGCAATCCGGCCAGCATGAACTCTGCTCCTGTCCCACCCCCCTCGTGGCTGTCCCCGGGAAAGATCCCTGCATGCTACCCCTGTCCCGCCTCCACCGCCTGGCTGTAAACCGCCGGTTACAGTTATGTAAAGGAACAAGCAATCAGTCCCAATACTAACATTCACCTAATTCAAAGCAAGTCACCATGAGTGATATCACTCTGATGAGGATTTCGGAGACAGAGAAAGAACGCATGCTACGTGAATGCCAGCAAGAACCAGGGCCGTATGCTGCCATGCTTTGCGAGGCAATGATCCCGGAGTACTTGCTGCTAGCCTGGCGCGGAAAAGTTTCCTACCATGGAGGACGCAATAAGGCCACTCTCCCCAGGAACCTGATGCAAAGGCTTTCACAATATCTCCAGGAGACCTTCGTGGAGATGTCCCAGGAGGATTTCTGCTCTATCCCCGGACATATTGACAGAATTTTCCAGTAGCTGCACTGGAAAGGACTAAAAACTAAAGCGCCTAGGTCAAACTAATAATGAAAAACCGGACATGTTGACAAACTTTTCCAGTAGCTGCACTGGCAAGGACTAGAAACTAAAGCGCCTAGGGCAAACTAATCATGAAAAACCCATTGTTAAGATACCATTCCTATTCTGTTCAAAATAAATGTTTGAAACACTTACCTACTGATGTTTCCCCTGATTCACGGTCTGGGTTACCGCCTTGGGAGGGTTGGTAGGGGATCTCCGTGAGGGTGATGAAGAAATCCTGGTTGTCGGGGAAATCAGCGTTGAAAGTGCTGTCGACTGCCTCGTTCTCCTCATCTTCTTCCTCATCTTCCCCCTCCGCGAACATCTCCGAAGAAGCGGCCGTCGACAACACCCCATCGTCAGAGTCCACGGACAGTGGTGGGGTAGTGGTGGCGGTCGCACCTAGAATGGAATGCAGTGCCTCGTAGAAATGGCATGTCTGGGGCTGGGATCTGGAGTGTCCATTTGACTCTTTGGTCTTCTGGTACCCTTGTCTCAGCTCCTTAATTTTCACGCGGCACTGCGTTGCATCCCAGCTGTATCCTCTCTCCGTCATGGCTTTGGAGATCTTCTCGTAGATCTTCGCATTCCGTTTTTTCGATCGCAGCTCCGAAAGCATGGACTTATCGCTCCACACAGTGATCAGATCCAAGACTTCCCGATCGGTCCATGCTGGGGCCCTCTTTCTATTCTGCGATTGCATTGTCACCTCTGCTGGAGAGCTCTGCATCGTTGCCAGTGCTGCTGAGCTCGCCACGATGTCCAAACAGGAAATGAGATTCAAACTGGCCAGACAGGAAAAGGAATTCAAATTTTTCCGGGGCTTTTCCTGTGTGGCTGGTCAGAACATCCAAGCTTGGACAGCTGTCCAGAGCGTCAACGGAGTGGTGCACTGTGGGATAGCTCCTGGAGCTATTAGCGTCAAATTACATCCACACCTACCCTAATTCGACATGGCCATGTCGAATTTAGCGCTACTACCCTCGTCGGGGAGGAGTACAGAAATCGATTTAAAGAGACCTCTATGTCGAAATAAATAGCTTTGTTGTGTGGACGGGTGCAGAGTTAATTTGAGTTAACGCTGCTAAATTCCACATAACCTCCTAGTGTAGACCAGGCTGATTAGCTCCATGTGTGAATGTTCCTATTCTGGAATAAAAGTGCTTCATGGATTAAGCTAATTCAGAATAATGCATCCTTATTCAGGAAGAGAAAGCATCCACACATGGAGTTAATCAGGAAGAGTTAATCTGCTTTAAATTTACTACCTTATTCCAGATTAATTTTCATATGTAGACAAGCCCTTAATTTAGTAACTGATACAAACCCCACTGGAATTAATGGAAATCAAACTTCCAGTTAGACTGAACATCCATCTGTGAGACTGATCAGTAGAAGGAAAAATTTTAGGTGTAAAAGATATTAGAGGTGAAAAAGAAAGGGGAAAAAAAGTAATGATACTAAGTAATTTCAGATAAACACAAAGCAAGTGAATGAATTACGTTATGTCAATGATTTCTTACTCTTACCAATGTACATGTACTAATATATACAAAGTTCAATAGTCAATTGATCATATACATCATTCATATGGATTTTAAAATTGCCCTTCAATAATATTTTGGTGTTACATACTACCAATGCAGGCAAAAGTTCTGAAAAATCAATCAAAAAACTGAATATGGGTTGGAGGGCTAAACGATAGTACCTAAAATAAAAGAGACAAAACAAGCTTTGAATGAATAAAAGACTGTCAGGGGTTTCTGCACACACCTAAGTGTAAAGTTAAAAGTAACGGCTATATTGCCATCTTTCCCAGGACTTTGTGTGTGCTGTGAAGTTTTTAATTCCTTAGATTTGCTGCTGTAAAAACATGATCTTGTGTAATCTGCTAGTAATACCTTACAGAGAATATAACTCCCCAGAAGTACACATTAATTTAGATCATATGCAGCCCATGGAGGGAGAAGGGAAGCAGTGGAAAGCTTTTGATCTCTGCAGTGGTGAATGGTTAAATATGTGACTTGTAATTCTGCAGGTTTTGAATGGAGATTATTTTTTCTGGACATTTTTGGTCAATAAATTAAGCTAGTTAATGCCTCATCTTGAGAAGGGTTCAAGTAATTTAGGATTTATAGGCCTTCGTGAAGGAGGAAAGACTTGAAGGAAGAGAGGGTGAAGACATGTCCAAGTGGATCGGAGAGGGAGTTCAAGGTGTATGGGTAGGGTCCTATCAAATTCATGGCCATGAAAAACACGGCAAGGACTGTGAAAGCTGGTATCCCCCATGATATCTGGTCTTTTGTCTACTTTTACTCAATACTATACAGATGTCATGGGGGAGACCAGAGTAAATAGGCTGGTGTTTGGTGGGTACCTATGGGAACCCAGTTGGGTATCTTCAGTTTTTCCTATATCTATTTTTAAACAATTTTGTTAAAATCTAGAAATATTAAAAGTAACAATTAGAGACTGGCTTCTTTTTTTTTTCACCTTCCATAATAATAGTGTTTTGGCTCCTGGTTGTTTGGTGCTTTAGGCCCATATTTTAAAGTTGCAATACCTAACTGATTTAGGGGCCTACATTTCATTTTCAAAAGGCCTAAGTCTCATTGAAAGTCACCAAAGCGCCTGGGTCATTTTTGAAAATGTGATTTAGGCTTCTAAGGCCAGGTCTACACTACCCCCCTAATTCGAACTAAGGTACGCAACTTCAGCTACGTGAATAACGTAGCTGAAGTTCGAAGTACCTTAGTTCGAATTAGTTCGAACTTACCTTGGTCCACACGCGGCAGGCAGGCTCCCCCGTCGACTCCGCGGTACTCCTCTCGGCGAGCTGGAGTACCGCAGTCGACGGCGAGCACTTCCGGGTTCGACTTATCGCGTCCAGACTAGACGCGATAAGTCGAACCCAGAAGTTCGATTTCCAGCTGTCGAACTAGCGGGTAAGTGTAGCCAAGGCCTAAATCAGCTGTCGCAGGATTGAACAGAGCAACTCCTAAATACCTGTAAAAATCCAGGCCTTGGTCAAATTGGTGGCATGTGATTGGCTGATAGTCATAAATTATCATAACTTTGTTTACAGAATCTATTTCTGGGTTTTAAACTTTTTTCCCCCAGTGCCTCATTGGGAAGAATGTAACAGAAATCTTGTTGCACAGTCAGGGCAATATGTGATGTGCTTTTCTCTGCCAATTCTGCAACACCTGTGTTTTCAACTGTAGTGAAAGAGTTAAATTACACAGTTTGTGAGTGCTTCTAGGGCCATGGGACTTTGAAACTGAATTCTTGAAACTGGTGCATACTAGGTTAAATCCATACAGGTTAAAATGGTTTCAGTGCTGCAGAAATACCACAGAATTCACAGTGCACTGCCACCATATGCTCTCATCCTTGCCATAGACATATAGATTAGATCCACCACTGAATTCTGGGGGGGCTGTGTGCAGGTAAGGAGAATAAAAGCTTATCAAATTTATGGGCACCTTTAGACCTTGCCTGAAGCTATAGGCACACTGGAATCTTGAACGTGTAGGCTGTGCTTGATTAATGTCAATATTTTAAAATGAGACATTTGTTAAAAATCTATAATTTTTAGTGTTAGAGAGAAGGGAGAGCCTCTGCTAACAGAACATGAGATGTTAATGACTTCTCTGAAACAGGCTTAACTCAGGATGCTTGCGAGCTTCTGAGCATGTGTTTCTGGTTAATGTTTTAATATGTTGGCATTTCAGAATTCAAAGGGTCACTTCCCCCATTGGTCCTACTCATCCATCCTGAATTGCCACCTTTCATTCTCCTGCTGTGACCTCAGTAGCAAAAATGATATTTCAATAGGAGGGAAGCATATGTCTGAATTTAAATATGCAAAGTAGGCAAAAATCAATTTTAAAAAGTAACAAAAAGCTAAAAAAAAAGGTTTAAAAAACAACGGAAGGGAAATAGTCACAAATATATGAAGTCCTGGTAGTGATTTTTTCAAGTAAAATGGGTATGAATAGCTATTATTTCATACCAATGTATGTTTATATGAAATAGTATTTTGTATATACACAATATGTATATTGTGCAGACTTTTTCTTTTAGATGTAACTTATAGCTGCATAAATTCATACATTTGTGTGTGAATGTATACACACGTGAAATTAAGTGATGTATACCTAAATTTGTTTGCATGAAATAATATTCTTATATATATGCAAAAGATATATATATATATTACAAGCATGTGCAGAATTTTTTTCCTTTGAATGAATACTTTGTAAAAATCCAATACAGCTTTTTAAACTTAAAAAAGTTTAAAAATCGAGTCGTTTATTGTGTAGCCTTTGCACTATTAAAGTTATTCACTGTCCAGAGACATGGTTAATTAAGAAGGCTGAACAGCCTCCTAAAATTGAACTTATGTAAGCAGATGGCTGTCTTTTAGAGTAAGATCTCGTGCCATTCAGCTGTTGACCACTAGGGGTATCTTTGTACTATTTTTCATCCAACAGCAATTTGGAGTTGAAACCTATAATAGGGGAAAACCAAGGTTCTCGGCATTTTTTTTAGCGAGCAGTGCATCCAGGATCCAAAAAAGATTTTTTTTAAAAAAAAAGAAAAGAAAAGAAACACACACACAACCTCCTTCAGTCACCCAACAGTGCTCTGAAATCACACAACTGGACATCAAGCAAAGGGGATTCATCTGGAGGGCAATTTCAGATCGAGATAAATCTATTGGATTAGTAGGATTATCTGATTGCAGCTGAAAAGAAGTAACGTTTGATCATTTCTATTTCTTGCCTGATGGTCGGATTTAAATGGAGGTGGCTTGCTACATAGGATGATGAATTCCGGATGGGAATTTTTTCGCCCCAATCTTGGGCGAGGGGAAAAAAAATATATAAATCGATACAATGTGGAAGTGTCCGGGGGATGATTTAAAAACCTGGGGGTTACAGCGGCTTTAAAAAGGGATAACGACTCGAATCCAGTGAATTACAGGTTTAGCTGTGATTGCAAAAAGCCACTGTGAACTGGTAAATACTTTGCTGCTTTTCAACGTTGTGGTGTTTGCAGTGCGGTGTGATAGAAACTGACCCCTTGGATTTTGGGGGGGCGGGCGGGGGAATCAATGTGGTGCCCTTGTCTGTCTGTGTGAGTGTTTGATGAGGGGTTAAATCTCTGTTTCTGTTATTGGGGTGGGCGAGGGCGGATCTGTTACTGCTACAATAAGAAGGGGATGCAATCAGGGGCTTCTTTGCTTGGGGTGCAGGGATAGTGAGTTCATAGGCATTTTGCACAGCTGCCAAACGGTCAGTGTTTGCCTCTCCCCCGACTTACAAAACATTCGTGCGTGTGTGCAAAGAGAATGGCATTTTAGCTTCTGCAACTTCGCCTGGAAGACAGGGCTTGGGGTTGATTCCTATCTGGTAGATTTCTTGCCTGTGTAACTTACAAGAGCAAGCCTCGATGCCTGGAAGGGAGCCGGATGCAGGGATCGCCCCAGTGGTTGCCCTGCTGCTGCTTGGGGAAATCTTTGCAGGGGGATTTGGCCGCGTACAGACAGAGAGAGACGCACAGAAGGCAGCGCCGTATCACCTAGAAATAGGGTACTCGCTATATTTGGATCCTCTCCTTTGCAATCGCACGCATTGCTCTCCCTAATGCAGCCAGCGCTAACTTTATTGCCCCCTCCCTCTTTAAATAAGTAGATGTTCCAGCTTGATTTTTGCCCATGCACTGAACTGTTGTGTGCATCGTGCAGCCCCGAGTTGCATTTCTGATGCATCAGGACAATACAGTGCCTCCTGCTAGGCTGCCGTGCCTGATGGAAGGATGATTTTTTTTCCCCTTCAGACATCTTCTTGCATCTGAATCCTGGGTGTTCAGGACTCCTTCTTCCTCTTTCTCTTCCCCTGGACAATGCACTAGAGCCTTATCTTGATTTGCTGAAGAAAAATCAATTTTCAGCAGGTTTAATGAAAATTAATCAGTCAGATTACTTAATATTAATGGTCTTCTCAGTAAAGCTAGAAGTTACCTTGGAATCAGGAGACAGGGTGTTTATCTCAAATCATTTTGAGGGTGCATATGGTTCCAAAGCAATTAAATTAGAATCATTGTTTTATTTAAACAAAACGCAGGTTGAGTAAACTGTGGCATTCTTCCAGCAGGTACCATGATCAGAAGAAACCATTTCCCCCTTCTCAATCTAGTGACCTTTTTTAGGGGTTATATTTTTAGTTTGATTTTTTTTAAATTGGTTTGTTTTTTAGTTTTAAGAACTGTGGCATTAACATGCATTCACATAAAATGGACACACCTTGCAATAAATAGCAAATACCATGTTTTTAGCACACTTAAATGTCTCATGAATTTGAAATTAAACTGCTCCCTGTCGTGTGAACTCAAGCAAGTTATTTCAGCAAACATTTTTCAGGCAGTGCCTTGCACTGAAGATATTTGCATTTATACAGATGCATTTGAGGTACCTGCCTGTACCAGTAAGTATGGACAGGTGATTCACATTAGAAAGCATTTAGTTGTGAACATACTGAAAATAAATTTCCAGGGAACTCTAAACTGCTGGTTGCTTGTTGTTTTTTTGTTTTGTTTTACAGTAGAGCATTTCAGTGTATTTAGACATTAATTATTGGTTAACAAGGAACACTGAGCACTTCAGACTTCCTTTTCCTCTTTTCTTGGTGCTTAATTCAAATAAAGGATACTCATGAAATAGCACAAGCCTTCTAAATGGTGCAAGATGGCCTTTTACCTTATTCACATGCATGAAGCACATGTACACCTAAAAACATGGGCCATAATATTAACATCTGGGTAGCTAAAGTTGAGCTCCTAGATTCATATTTAAAGTGGGCTGCTTTTGTGAAATTTGTGTGGGTTCAGCACCTCTGAAAAAATCAATCCATTTCTTTTTATATGTGGATTTAGGAGCCTAGAGTTAGTCACCTTTGAAAATGTTGGCCTTGTAACTTTTTTTTTCTCCAGAGTATTCCCCTGATATAAAGTTTACTCTTTTCTCACCTTAGCTACCTTTGATGAATGTCACCAGCTTTCTTAGAGGAAAGCCATAGACTGAAGTAATGTTCTAAATTAATGGCTTTTTTTGCAGTAAAGGATGAGGGAAATGTAGATACATTTGAAGGGAAAAAGGCATTCTCTTATTCTGTGATATGTCATGCAGAATGTGACTGGAAGGAAGGATCATCCTGAACATAATCATGCTAAGTGTGCTGAGAAGCAGCGTTTGGTGGAACATCTCCCTTTTGGGTGACATAAGGAAGCCAGTGAAGGCAATACAGGCTGCTTATGACAATACTGTTACGTGGAAATGAACAAGAAGCTTGGGCTGAAACTGATTTGGGACATTTTTACCCATCCTTGTAAAAAAGAGAATATTCTGGCTGTTAACACTCTTAACCAAGTGGGCATGCTCAGGATTATATGGCTGGAGGTGGAGCAGTCTGTTGAGGAGGGTGACTTAAAGAGCAGGATAGAGTAGGAACTTGATAAATTCATTTGAAAGTGGATGGAAGACTTGGGGATGGTGCTAATTTTATTTTTATCAATTTGCATATTTCATAACCACTGACTCATACATAAGCACACACTAGACTATTGTTAGAGTGAAGTGGGGGGAAGAGGGAAGCAGCAGCAGCTGAGAGATGAATTTAGTTTGTAGACATCCCTTTCTTTATTAATAGAGATATTCTCTACTAATAGATATGTAGATCTGTATTGTAGATCTCCGGCCTGCTTTGAATCACTTGTTTGTTGCTGTATTTGTGGGTTTTTTAATCACACGGAAGGAAACTATTTAAAAATTAAATACTGAAAAAGGATGATGAACATAATACAGTCATTCTCTGAAAGTGGGTAATGAAAAGGCCACACATTGCCAGATGCTCATTAGAAAGTGTTGCAGAAGATATTTTTAAAATGTACGTGCAGGAATAATTGCAATACAATCTGTTCTGGTATATAGTACTATGTCCATTACTTACTAGTATCCTAAAAATCCCTATAATTGTAGGGGTAGCAGATAGTCAAAAGACAAAAATGTTTAAGCTTCAGATGTTGATTGAAGATTAAATGTTTTTGTATTTTTACATCAATATATTACATTTATGTATATTGTGAAGAAATGCTAAACATATAAAGGGAACATGCATTTTAACTGTGATGCATTGGTATTTGTTGCAGAAGAGCTTGTATCAAAGGGAGAGAGAAAGTTAGTAGATGGTGAAAGAGGGAGCTAGTTGGGAAAACTTTAGGAAGCATTGCACGTTGAAAGCACATCCTGTAATTTTAGTGACAAGCGATGGCATTAAATTCCCCACAATCGCTATTGGTATTACAGGTGAGAATCCTGCTGACTTCTTAGTGACTCAGCTTTGTATTTACACCTGCTTCTGAAAACCCACATGTTTTCCAACAGACTTTGCTTTTCATAATTATCAGTTGATTAATGGCTATGCTGTGTGTCACGTTTCATGCAGACATGTAATGGGCGTATTTGCTTAGGTTTGCTTTGTTTTTCTGTGCACCTTCTATAATAAATCAGTTTTTATGTAAAGAGACACTGACTACATAAAAATCATGGGGTGGATTCTCCATGAAAATGGACCCAGAACAATTCACACTGGTTGGGGATCTGGCCTCATACTTATGTCTAAACATTTTTTGCCACTGTTGTTACAAGTAAAAGGTTAGGTTACTATGAATGAAAGTGTTTAGAGAATTACCCTACCCGCTTTTAAAGTTTCTTTACTTTGTGTGTGTATATAATGCTTTTTGTATAGTCAGTTTCAGTGTAGCTACTGAATCTGTTAGTTAGTTTCCATTCGTGTTTGCTTGGGTGTTTCTCACAGAAAGAGGGAAGAAAAGCCATCTTTAAAATTGGTAACGTGTGATTTAAAACCACAGAAGTGGTGCAGGGGGACACAGTTTGTTGGCAGAGGCAAGATTCAAGTTAACTGTGTGTTTTTGTTTTGTGGGTTTTTTTAATTGAACAATGAATGTAAAGGGCAGAAGTTGTGTGTTTTTAGGAAATACTAAAAAAAAAAAAAAAAAAATGTTCCAAAATGGACCTCTGTAAAGATGGCATTAGCATACTTGTTGAACTGGTTGTAATGAGTTAATGAGGGAAACAGGTTGGCATTGCACTTTGTACTTGAATTGTCCGTTTAAGTGATTTAGAAAAGAATTGCTCAATATTTACATGCTTGGTTATATGGAAAGCTGCAGGAGTTGAATTCCAGTCATTTTTTAATGATAGATGCTTTTTTTTTAAACTTATTTGTTTAATTGAAAGAGGAAAATGTCATTTTCCCATAGGATTAATCCACATATTAGTAATAGTGTGTAACTCCATAACAATCACATTTAAGAGGAATAGTACAATATAAAACAAAACAAATGTTTTTAGTTCTTGATCCCAGCAATATAACTTCACTGAAGTCAGTGGAGTTACTCCTGTTTTACGCCTGGTGTAAGAGGAGAATAAGGTCCTGAAATTGTTGTATCAAGAGAACTGATGCATCCTGGTTTCAATGTATTTCTTATTGTAGGAATCATGGCCAACATGATCATAAGGAGACCTGAGACTAGGTTGCTGTAACCTAATTAGGTATCTTTCTTCTCCCAGGTAGCAAAGGACAAGGAAAACAGGACAGCCAGCTGAGTAACAGGAGCTAAACATGAAGTCAGATGGAAAGAGTAAATCACTGCAGACATTTAACAGTATTCTACACTAAGCTTTTGAGACTTTTTATTTTAATTTTTTTTACAACAGCAAAGATAGTCTCTGCTATGTCTATTTCATGTGGGAGAAAAATCTCCAGTCTGTGGCACAACAGACTTTACTGCTGCCATTACTGCAGACTTTATAGATCAGAGATGTGTCAGCGAGTTAGCTTTAGCTGTAATGTTTTTTTGTGTGAAACCTTATGGGCCTTGCAGCCACTTTCTCATATTGACACTCATAAAACGTTCAAGTTCTCATATTTATTATTTAGTTTTCTTCCTTTATAAAGCAACAGAGCACTTCAGTTTACGAACGTGAAGTCAAAAGTGACAGGCAAGCATGAATAGGACTTAATGAGTTTTAATAATATACATATTAGAGACTGCTAAAGAAAGCTTAATTAAGAAAAACAAGCTAAGCATGAAATTCATTTTAGAGCAAATACAAGTGAAGTTACAGCTACAGATGTAGAATCAAAAACCAGAATGATACATCACAGTAAATGGAATCCTAAACTAGATGATAGGTCCATTTAATACTAATACTAAATGTAGTGTGTATTCTACAGTGTGGCAATAGCACACAAAACCCCCTTGCTCTAGATCAGGGGTCGTCAACCTTTCAGAAGTGGTGTGCCGAGTTTTCATTTATTCACTCGGATTTAAGGTTTCGCGTGCTAGTGATACATTTTAATATTTTAGAAGGTCTTTTTCTATAAGTCTATAATATATAACTAAACTATTGTTGTATGTAAAGTAAATAAGGTTTTTAAAATGTTTAAGAAGCTTCATTTAAAATTAAATTAAAATGCAGAGCCCCCCCGGACCAGTGGCCAGGACCTGGGCTGTGTGAGTGCCATTGAAAATCAGCTTGCGTGCCGCCTTCGGCACACGTGCCATAGGTTGCCTACTCCTGCTCTAGATTCTGAACTATAGTTAGAGGTGACAGCTTTGTGCTCAGCAAAGTTATATTTATGTTTATCTTAAGAAGAAAGACGGAATCAAAATCAGCTTGATTCTGACCTCAGTTACATTGATGGAATTGAGATCTGATTCTGGGCTAATGATATCAATGCTTCCTTTTTTGGTGTAGCACAGGTATATACACTGTATTTATTTGTGTACTGAATTGAAACAGTTATTGATCTAGCTCCACAAACATGGATTTGGAATGCTTGGGTAGTGATACCGGTGTGGTGCTGTGATGGAAGAACAATCCGTAGCCAGAGTCTCTCTGCATATACCAGCCTTTTTGCCTTCAGAGTTCTCCAGCAAGCTACAGGATTTGGCAGACAATTGTATTTGACTTTGTGTATCTCAAATGCTTAATGTTGAAAGATAAGAAAAATGCAGAAATTGGCATGTTTCCTACATGTTTGATGTGAAAGCATGGGTTATTTGATGAACGTATATTAAAGGGCAATGATAAAGGGTCAAATTCTGCTCATCTACTCAGGATTCATCCTGTTGAATCAAGATTTGGCAATAAGTATGTATTATTCATCTAAATTTAGTATGAATTTTAGTGCTTAATCTTTCACCCATTGAAGTCAATGACAAAACTTTGGGTCATTTCAATGGGAGCAGGATTGGGGCTCTCTAGTTGTGAATTCTACAATGAAATGTAAGACTGATCAGAGTTGATTTAAGATAGTGGAGCATGTGAATGTTTCATAAAATGTTCATCAGCAGAGAATTACATTAATTGTAGTCTTCAATATACAGGAAGTCTTCTGTATCAAAGAACTCACATGAGAAATATCTGGGGCATTTTCCCACCCACATGATCTATCATTAAAACAAGATCATCTAAATTTCTAGACCAAGCCAAAAAATTCTCGAGTCCAGAAGCACACTGTTGGTAGGAACATGGTAACCAACTGGACATTGTGTTTTGCAGAATAGTTATATAATTCAAATTGAGTATAATACTTGGTCCATTTAAGAGTTAACCATAAGCTGCTAAAAGGAATAAAGGTTCACTTCACTACCCATTATATTCCAAGCCAGTGCATCTGTCATTTTAAATTTAAATCTGTATTACTTAACTGTCTAAACTTTACACACAAGTGACAGAGTTATCTATTCTTTCTGTTCTGAGTAAAATCACCATTTTCATTGCCTACTTACTGTGCAAAATTTCAGACAATTCTAGTCTACATGTTAAACATAATAGCCAACTTATGGTAATATAAACAATTACTTTAGCTAAGGAGTAGGGATATTTAAAAAAATAGTTATTGATATCAGAAAATGGAAGTTAAGAAGTAAATGACTCTATGCCATGAGACTTAAAGCATGTCTCATTCAGAAACAGTTTATTAGGAAATTATGATCAGAAGTTTTGCTATCTTGGTAAATCTAAGTTGCAGAAAAGTATTTAAAGAGACCATTTGATAATGTAATTAGCAAATGTTCCCACTAATATGAAAAACAAATATATAATGGGGCTGAAAAATGTAAAACAAGTTTAATATCTGTGCCCCTTTTTAGTCTCATATCATCCATTTGTTTTAATGTAGCTATTTATTAACACTGTGCTTCTAAAATAATTATGTATATAGAATGTATATTACATATGTATATGTATGTATGATATTTATATTTCTTACTAATTTGTTATGCATCTAAAATAAAACATATGGCATTGTTTACATATCTAGAACTAATGTTAAATAAAGGGGAGTGGATGGATCAGGGAATGGGTATCTAGGGGATGGAGCCAATCACCTCTGACTAGTGGGTTCTATCTGATCACAGCTAGTCCTGTCTGAAAGGACTTACCATCAGATAGTTATGAGATGACTTTTGTGGAATAACCTTTGTGGTCTCAGATCAGTTCCTGGTGGGCAGGTGACCACATCAAAATAGCTAACATAACATTTGGCACCATTGTTGGCTGTTTCAGTAGAGATCAAAGATTTAAGTGAGTTTGGATACTGAATTTCTTTCTAAAGCAGGTGTACTCTAAGGCTACGTCCTCACTCCGCGGCTCCCCAGTCGACAGCGCTTATGCCTACCTGAGCTGGTGGAGTACACGTGTTGATTCAGGGATCGATGGTCGCGTCCCGACGAGACGCGATAATTCGATCCCCGAGAGATCGATTTCTACCCACCGATTCAGGCGGGTAGTGAAGACGTAGCCTAAGAGTGAGCCACATTGGCAAGACAGTGTGGGGAAGCATGCATTGTTGTAGCCTGTGTTGTACATCTCTTGGGTGTATATATATACAGGACTTCAGTCTCTAGTGCTGTCAGTTTGACAGACTTCAATGCATTAAATTCATGTAGATAGAAGGAAAGTAATTTTCTTTAAAAAGATATAGGAACAATTCCTTTTCTGAGTTAAATCCGTACAAACCGACTGACTACACTTGTGTACACAAGAGCAGAATTTTGTCTCAGTCTCTAATATCAGATAGAAAGAAAATGTGAAATGCTTGTTACAAAACTTCTCTTCAAGCAATGAAAAATGTTAGAGAAGAGAAAGCAAACCCCAGAATAGACTATATCTTTTCAGCCTACCTGATAATGTTTGCAATCAACATATTCCTCTGGTGCAGTATAATCTTTTTTTAGTGCCATGCATTGTCCTGCCTATAACATTCTTGTTTTGCTCTAACATTAGTTTAGACTTTCTTTTTTTTGGTGTCGACATGAAGTAAGTTTTTGCGTTTTAATTACAATTTGAGGTGGATGTCAGTAGAAGCGGGATGAATGCTGCAATGCTCTGCAAACTTGTTTGTGCTTTGAAAGGAAATCACTTTGGAAGTGTTCAGGTTCCTTTTGTATTCACTTTCCATGAACATTTGTGCAATAGTTTCACAAATGCTTGTGGAAAGGGATCAAGTTATGGGGTACTTTATGGGCTACATTAGGGCAGCTATGTGCTAGTTCTCTAGCTCAAGTCTGCCCCAAAGATGGAATAACTTACCTCAGGTTGTGTAGAGCTGCCATAGCAACTTCTCTGCCACCCCACTTCCAATAACTGGCTCAGAGGGTGTGGCCAAGGGAAAGGAGACTTAGCCAGGTCCCTCTATTGTCTCACTCAGGGCTAGTCTACACCCGGATCGGTGGGTAGAAATCGATCTCTTGGGGATCGATTTATTGCGTCTCATCTAGACAGATAAATCGATCCCCAAATCGACGCGCTTACGCCCACCTCGTCAGGAGGCGTAAGCGCCGTCAACGGGGGAGCTGCGGCGGTCGATTTGCCGCCGTCCTCACAGCGGGGTAAGTCGAATAGGATCCCCCGAATTCAGCTATGGTATTCGCGTAGCTGAATTTGCATATCTTAAATCGACCCCCCCCCCTTTAGTGTAGACCTAGCCTCAGTTGCTGTAATAGTCCACTAAGGCTATTGGCAGCTGGTGCAATTTAGAGCATCCCTCAGGCATGAAATTAAGTTGTGAGGAGTGGTTAGGCTGCTTTAAATTATGCTGGGGGACTGGTCTGTTCCAGAATTGTCCAGGTCATGAGGAACATCAATGTGACCTAAAGCCATCTTTGCATGCTGGCTCCTCAGCTGTGGGGAATGCTTGTCCGCTGTCACTCAGGATCGGGGCGATAAAGTAAATGAGATTCAGAAAAAAAATCAAATAATTTTGAATAACAAACAAAATATAGAAAAACTCAATACGTTCAAAAAATTCCCAAACCCATGAAATAATTTATTGAATAAATTTTATATGTTTATAGGTGATTTACTCAGTGGTAACTGACGATGATCCTCAGCCCTAGACAAAGATAATATCTGACGATAATTTTTAAGTCTAGACCTCAGTATATTCTGATGCTACAGCCATGAATGATTGGCTTTATACTTTGCCATGTTCTTCAAATTGCTCACCACTTCTGGGTAACTGACTTTCCAGCCCACCGTCCTGCTCATTCCCACACTTGCTCATTGCTGCTTCTGACCGTAGTGCACCCACACAAGACTTATTTTCTCCCTACTGGTTCCTGTCCAGTCAGCTCCAATACAGGTACCAGGGGAAAGCTATACAGGGAACACATGCTGAGGTCTGAAATATGTTTCTGGCAACAACTAAGTAGAACAGGTAGATGTGCTCCAGGCAAGAGTCTCAGCCTGTCCTGAGGTCCCCTCACTGCTAACAAGTAGATTTTTGTGTTAGAATTCTGCAAGAACTTGAATAAACTAAACAATCTCTGTATTTGACTGACTTCATGTTTTTAGTCTTATTGCCTCAGGGTAGCTCTCATAGTGAAGAAATAATGTACTATTTCCACCATCCCAGAAGTGGACTTTCCAGGGGAGGTCAGATCTCTTATTACTTCTCCATAAACAACTCCCTTAACTATTTAAAAAAAACCCTATTATAAAAGAAACATAAATGCAGATACTAGAATGTGTGGACATCGCTGCTGGAAGCCCTTTCCCACCTACTGGATTATATACCCTTTGACTCTGCTGGCTCCCGCTGACCAGTAAGGGCTAATTAATGAAAATAGCCAAACATATTATTGATTTATGTTCTTATCACTGCAGCCTCCTTACGATATCAGAGAACAAAACTTTATCCATGCATGGCAGAGTGACACCATAGCTGTTTAGCTGCTGAGCATGACATCCAATGGAATGGTTTAAAACCACAGCTCTACACTTATGGAAATAGTTTAATAACTAGGGGGAAACCCTCTGACATCTGAACGATTAAGGGGACTACTGCTGACTACTTATTTAATTTTATGTTATTTTTAAGACAACTGCATTTGGTTCCTAGATTTATCTTTTTTAATAGTGGAGTATACCAAAAAAGTGCTTGTCTAGTAATTGAAAAATAGCTTTGACACTTTAAGAGAAGGGATTCTGCTAAATGAACTGTTATTTAAAGCGTATCTTGGTAATTTTCCACCTTGAACTGACTCAGCAACTCAAAATGAAAAAGAAAGGAAGGAATTATTTGGTGCTGCTTTGTTAAATTTGATTTCTCCTTAAACATTCCCCAAACCATATTTTTAGTGGGACAGCTACTCCAATGAAGTACTTATTATTAAATAGAGAACATCAGAATTTTGGGGGGAGAGGGGCAGAGCACATTCCTTTACCGTTGAGGGGGAAAAAAAGATTTTGAGACTTAACTAGATGGATTTAATACATGCAGTTTGGCATATTTTACTGACCTATCACTGTCCACCAAAATTGGGCCAGTTACCAACTTTCTCCTCATTTAGACTTTGAAGGTTGTACTGACCACTGCTCTTCAGTCTCTGAAATGTCATGTTCTTACTCGTGGTCAAGAAAGCTCAAAATCTGAAAGGTGACAAAGCAAAAATCTCCCAAGATGCAATTGTCTGGGTGCCATTCTGCACATGTTTATTAAGCTAAATAGAAGTGCATACATTAACCTTCAGAAATGGTTTGTGCAAGTAAATCTGTGTGTTTCCAACAAATACTGAAAATTTGAAACAGAAGAATGATGGGCATAAGCCTGTCTTCTGTATGTTAATATAGTTTCACAGCAAAAGGTATTAGAATTAGCAGAGAGTGATGAAATTGTCAAAAAGCTACATCTATCTCCTTATTGCCTTCTGAGATAGATTTTTTTTCAGAGCTAAAGGAATATTAGACATGAACCAAATCTCCTGCTGTCCTATATAGCTTTTACAATCTCCTTTTTTAATAAGCCAAACTGCCGGGCAGTCTGTCTGTTAGACAAGCTCTCTTTTGAATTCCCTCTTCCATGTGTATAGACGTGATAAAAACAATTTTCATTAAAGCTGCCAATGCTGTCTCAAAAGGTGTTTCAAAATGTGGCGTATACTAAGTAAAACTCATTTCCTGTACATTACACACGGTTTTACAATGAGTGTAAGATTACCCTGTTACTTTGTACATTATACTGCATTTAAAATTAAAGTATATTGTAAATTGTGTTGGCAATGTGATTAACATGAAAAGGAAAGATGTTATGGTATGCTCTAAGCAATCTTCAAAACTACTGCATTACAGTCCCTGTATCACAACCTTTGTGATAAAATAGAGTTGAAAATAGAATCTGGGATTCCAGATTATATAGTCTCTGATCCTAACAGATTATTTTTCTAGGGTATTGTGCAGTAGACATACTGGTGTTTGAAAAAATCAGGACTTGTGGGAGCATTTAAATGGGTGTATTGCAAATTAAGAGTAGAGGGAACTGATTCTTCATTCCTTGCACACACACACATCTTTCACTGCAGTCAATAGTGTGCAAGGAATCGGGCTGTAAAAGAGAATTGTGATACACAGACAACTTGCTTTGATTTGTGTGTCCATTCCTCTCTTTAAATAATTTCCAAAAGAAGCAGCCTTTGAGGTCCAATCCTGCTTCTTGGAAGTCAGTGGGTGTTTTGCTTTGACTTCAGAAGGACCAGAATCTGGTCCTGTATTGTGAATATTTGGAAATCAAGTTAATTATTGCAAAGATTGTTTCTCGGTCGACCATGAGTGCCAAAATCCTCACATCCTGATTTTCCATTAGCTATCGGAGAGAGATACATGGTTAAGAGGTCATCATTTAAAGTATTTCATGTTGTACCCTATAAAATATTCTACAAGATTGGGCTTTTTTTCCTCCAGTTGCTTCAGTGTTCGAATTATAAATTACATTTTAAAATGGGCAAATAAGCGTTTCTTATATGTGCACATGTAATCTATTTTTAAAGAAATGTTACTTTGTTTTAGCATTCAGCATCCCGATATGACGTGGTTTTACTGAGTATTGAGATTTAATAAAATAATTGATCTATGGTTTCTGTTGTCTTGATAAACCAACCTCTGCTAACAAGTTTAAAATGGAGTTTGGGACAGTTAAGTCATATAAAAATGTAATGGTAAAATATATTTAATCTGAGCTGTCAGCAATTTGTTTATTTTTAGGAATGTGCATTTTAAAACTCTTTTTATAAGGCCTGTTTCTTCTGAAAAACTCTGTAAACTAAGGAGGTGACACTGTAAATAATCCAATAATCAGTAGTTCACCCATCATTTCATGGAACCCATAAACTACCTACTGTAGAATTTTACTTACATGACTCTAGCAAATATATGTGTGCAATAAGTTGTAAAACAACTAGTTATTACTCTGCCCATATTAGTTCTTTCATACTAATGATTTATTTTCATTTTCTCCAGGATATAGACCTGCAGCTAATTGGATTTGATTTATAAGAGGGGAATCTGCAGTAAATGGCCGCTCTCTGCATATTGCCACTATGGAAAACAGAATTGTCAATAGGATGTAGTCTGATAAATAGTGCTGTGTGAAGATGCTGCTTCAATAAGTGTGAAATCAATGGAAGATACTTGTCGTGTGAAAAGCCTTTTGAGATTTTTCTGACAGGCTCATATTTAGGAAATTTGATCCATTTTCTGCGGTTGCCCTATTTTTACACAAGTGGATACAAATAAGATTGCTTCATTGTAGCTATACAACTAATGTGGGACCATGGCCCTTCCAAGATCCGTGTGGCTGAACTGCGTATGGAGAGCAATGATGGTCCGTCTATTACACATGGGATTGGATGCCACTTTTGTTCTTTGTATACTTGGATTTTTGCTTCATGCTGCAGCTGTGTCCTCACAAAAATTGGATGATATTGACCCACTCGTGACCACCAACTTTGGCAAGATAAGAGGGATTAAGAAGGAACTTAATAATGAAATTTTGGGGCCTGTTATTCAGTTTCTTGGGGTTCCTTATGCTGCCCCACCAGTAGGAGAGCATCGCTTTCAACCTCCTGAACCTCCATCTCCCTGGTCAGATATCAAAAATGCTACTCAATTTGCTCCAGTGTGTCCACAGAACATTATAGAAGGCAGATTGCCTGAAGTCATGCTTCCTGTGTGGTTTACTAATAACTTGGATGTAGTTTCTACCTATGTACAAGATCAGAATGAAGACTGCCTCTATTTAAATATATATGTCCCAACTGAGGATGGTGAGTTAATAGCAGACAAAACAAGGAGACCTTTTTATTTTCCTATTCTAAGGTTTAACAGTATTAATTCATGTGTACTGGTAGCATGCATGGCTTTCCTTGTTTGCATGCCAGCATTTTACATGTATGCATGCTGCTTTTTCTGTGTATGCATCTGTTCCGATATCAATTTTTTTCCTGTCTACGCTCATTTTCTTTCTCCCACAGCACGTGTACTTTAGGTTGAAGTTGGTACCTAATTCTCATTGCCACCCACTGACTTCTGGGAAGATGCATCAACATTTATCCATTGCATGTGCAGGCACAACAAATTGGGAATCCTCCGCACCTAATAAAAGCAGGCCATATTTAAGTTAGATAGTGGTGTTGCATGCTCCTACTGTCTGTGATGGAGCTCCATTTTATTTTCTAGTCTTCTATTCATTTTTCAGTCAAAAGAATATCCAAGGAATGTGCCAGAAAACCCGGCAAGAAAATTTGTAGAAAAGGAGGTATGTATAAAAGTGGACCAAAAAAAAAAAAATGGGGGAAAAAGAAAACTTTGCAGAGGAAGAACAAGTAACAAATCTTAAAAAGGCTAATTGCTGATACGGTGAAGTGAAAGGTTAGGGAATATCTTGTATTTAATGACGCCAGAAAGATAATTAAATGGAGACCTAGTTAAAGTAGATGAGAGGATAACGTTTGTAAAGCCTGAACTCAGTTACACCTGATTATATCTCTTGTACTGTGTTGTGCTGACTGTATTGACAAGTTCCATCTGTACTTTGACCTTTTAGTCTAGAGAAGTGTCATTCAAGTATAACTACGGTATATGTATGCACAGTGGGTGGTGCATATGCGTTAAGGATTACCCTACTGCCACTGATATCAATGGCAAAAAACCCACACCCACTGATTTCAGTGTTGTAGTGATTAAGCCCTAGCAGCAGTTGTAAAGCTCCCCAAAGCAGAACTCATTTAGTAAACTTATACTTTTTAAGAATTGAGGGTGGGTTTGCCTTTGCTGCATCTGTAAGGCCAGAAATCTCTTAATAGGGGTGTAGTGATATGTTAAAATATTTTGACCCAATAACTTGGAAACTAGAACTCCTGGCTGATTTTTGTCTTCCAGTATTAGTCTTTTTTTCCCCCTTAGTAAGGGAGAACTTGCAAATTTCTTTTGTGAACATTTGCAGATTCCCAAAGCTATTGAGGTACAGTGTAAAATTTGTACATTTATGCTAATGAACACAATTTAAAACATGTGAAACGATGTATTACTTAGAAGATGCTTTTACTCTTAAATCCACAATAGAAACGTCATATTAACATTATAGTCATACCAGCATATAAATTCAGAAACTCGATTGTTCTGACATAATATTTTTAATATAATTTGCCCAGAACCACCTGTAAATCTCCTGCGTAATTAAGCATAAAGGGCCATGTCAAGAAATAATTTTAAATACTTAGGCCAAAATGTTTAGGCTCCTAACTTCATATGTATGCATCAAAATAAATGTGGCCTAGTTTTCAAAGTTTCTGGGCAACTACAACTCCTAGTGGCTTTCAACAGTAGTGTGGGATGCTCAGCACCTCTGAAAAATCAGCTGCTGTTATTTAGGGCACGTCTTCCCTGGCAATGTTAGTGCTGCCGCCGCAGCGCTTTAACATGGCTTGTGTAGTCGTGGCATAGAGCTGGGAGAGAGCTCTCCCAGTGCTCTAAAAAACCACCTCCACGAGGGGCATGGCTCCCAGCGCTGGTGCACTGTCTACACTGCTACTTTACAGCACTGAAACTTGCAGCGCTCAGGGGGGTGTTTTTTCACCTCCTGAGTGAGAAAGTTGCAGCGCTGTAAAGTGCCAGTGTAGACAAGCCCTTAGATACCTAGATGTAGAGCAGCAGCCTAAGCATCTGGTCTGACAATACTGGCTTTTATCAATGATTTAGGCCTATTTCTGTGTGCAATTTTCTGGACTTTATACAGAAGACAATGTTTTTATGTATATTTCCATGTCAATCTTATTTGGGGGGGAATCCTTATATACTTTTCTTACTGCTTTAAAGCTGCTCTGACTGTCTGCTAGGGGTGCAGTACACCGAGCAAAGGTGGAAAAGAGAGAGAGAGAATAGGGGTGTTCTGGGGAACATTACCCCTTATTCCCATTTCCAAATTCTCATAACTGCAGTAATTTGCAGGCCTTCAACTAATGTGCAATGCTGCAGTGGTGGTTGTTATGCAGATCACCAAGCATGTGTAATTAATTGAGCGACTTTTGCCTGCTATCACTCAAACGTCGATTCACACAGTCATAAATAAAGATGCAGGGCCCCCTTATTTTCTGAAGATTACACACATTTCTTTTGGAGAATATTTTTTAAAAAATCAAGAAATAGGGGAAAAAGGGAGAGACTTGTAGGTGAGAAGGTCATATTTATTTGCAGATAAACTTGAAAGAACAAAGAAATAATTATTTGAAATGTTGTAGCTACTCTTCCAACTGAATCCATAATCCACTGCATGGTGCAACGAAGAACAGCAGAAGCTTACCTTTTTTGCTTTGACAAACTCAGATCCATGTCTCTGGGTTATGACTGTAGTAGTTAGTTTCAGTACTCAGGGTACAGGGTATATATGTCCCCCTGAGGGACATTCCCAGAGTAAATCTAGTTGCTACTCATCCTCACTTTTAGATTCTAGGTCCAAGCACTGAAAGGAATCACCCTAACTCAGGTCCATAGAATGGTGGGTGGCAGTTACTGGATAAATCAATCACTAACTATATAAAGTTGACAGTTAATTAGTAAGAAAATTCAACATTTTGAATGAGATAGAAAGAAGCCCCAGGAAGGTGGACATGGTAATGAAAGGCAACTGAATCTAAAAGTTATGTTAAACATAGTAATGGGCATTATAGATTGACAGGCTAGAAAGAAACATTGTGATCCTGTTATCCGACCTCCTGTGTAACACAGGTCACAGGATGTCCCTGAAGTAATTGCTGTTTGAACTAGAACAGATCTTTTGGAAAAACATCCAATCTCGATTTAAAACTTTTTTTAATGATGGAAAATCCATCACAACCAGTTGCTTTTTATGAATGGCATCAATAACTTTACAACACTGCGCCATTAGCAATATAAGACATTTTAGGGATTTGGGAAGGAATGAAGGTAGACTATCTTAACTTGTTTTGCCTTGTTTTTCATGCTAGTTTGTTCCAAAACTGCCTAAAAGAATTTGGCAATGCTGGTTGTCCTGGTGTCAAGTGTTAGAATAAAGAGGAGTGAACGTAGCCTAAGAAAGGGATGGACACTCAGATTTGTGTAAATTCATCGAGCAGTCGTCTTCAAATAAAGATGACTGCTAGCTCAGATAGCCTTGTATCCTGTAGTGTCTTCTGTGTTTCTGTCAGAATTTTGCAAATTTCAGTAATACTCACTTTTGGTCATCTTGGACCAGATCTTGCGAAATGCTGACCACCTCCTGCAAGAATCCTCATTTTTAGTTTCAGTGGGAGTTGAGGACATACCATGCCGCCTTTTGTAAGAAACACAAATCTACTTCAGCTAGTATTTCCCAGGAACTAAGGATCAGATTGTGGCTTTCCCTGGGAAAGGAGAGGGTGGGGAGAGCACAAGGAACCTCTTGCTTTTATACCTCACTTACAGACTGGCTTTAGGCACCTAATACCTTTAAAAGTCTGGCCTTAAGCTCTTACTGGGAGGATTTACCTCTGATGTCTCCTGACTGAAAGGCAATCAGTCTGACTCTGGACTCGTGAGGCCAGATTCATCCTTGCGGTACCAGCTGGCATTAATTTAGCACCATGGTCCCCAGCACTAGTGCACTACATTAAACAAGAATGTTCCATTTTTTTGTTGGTGTTTGAAGTGTTGTTTGTTCCTGTTTTTCATTCTTTAGCCACCACACAGGCATTTCCTGTTGCACCTCTCTACTAGTAATATACGGAGGAAGATAATGATCCAAACACTGTCTTGTACAGACCCTTTCATCCCTTCACAATCTAAAGCTGTTAAGGTCAGGTGGTAGCAGTTTTCAAAGACGTGAGGTAGTTTAATGACGCATTTGAAATAACGTAAAATGCTTGAATTCTAGCACACTTTCTACAGTCGTTTTCCTGAGAGAGGTAATGCTCGGGGTAGAAGGTTTTTTCAGACTCTGAATTTTAAAACCAACTACCTCTAATGCCATCTGTACTGAGGGAAGCCATGTTTAAATGTACAGCTATTTAGGCAACCTGTGAGCTCCTGCAATGCAGCCAATACGCTGCCATTACTGTATTTTGTAAAGAACCTTGAGGCATATACCTTGATTATAGATGTAACTTTATCAGACTGGAATCCTATTCTAATTCTGTTCAGTTTAAAACTTGTTTCATTCCAATGTCCCCAATTTTACTGCTTACCTTTCAGTTTCTGCTTCCTCCCACACACAGATATGCAGGGCTCTGAAATATCATTGTCCTGATAAAACTGTTCTAAATAGCATACAGCTGTTCTGATGCTCTCCCCTCCCCCTTTCTTGTTTTGGACTAGTTGAATGCAATAAGCCAATAGGGTGACCAGATGTCCCGATTTTTATAGGGACAGTCCCGATTTTGGGGGGCTTTTTCTTATATAGGCACCTATTACCCCCCACCCCCTTCCCGATTTTTTACACTTGTTATCTAGTCACCCTATAAGCCAATGAGCTAATGTTTTAACTGTTCTTTCTGAATTTTGTACTTAAAGCTATGCTGGACTAAGCTGTAAAAAATAGCTGGTGGGGTGCATTCCTGTGTTGGTAGGGGGAAGTATTGGATGACTTTTTCAGCTTTTCAATAGCTCTGATTCTTGTGCTTTCCTTTTTGTCAAATCTTATTGTATTATTATTCCTCTGAGTTCATTCTCTTAATTCCCCTATTCTCTGTAGTATACATGGATACAAGTACCATTCTTAGCGATTCTTTAAATATGTTTTGAAGCTGCAAATATGCCTACATGTTCTGTCAAGCCATTCTTAAAGATTGTCTCAGTTATAACATTAATAATCCGCTTATAACTTGATTATTACAAATATCTTTCTTGTTTTTTCAGATTCTTTACACATATAATTCTTTTGCCCTTTTAATTTTCACTCACTTTATTTTGTCAGATTTCCATGCCTTACCCTTCCTTTCACTGATTTTTTTTTTCTCCTTTGATATCTGTAGTATTGTTAATTATACTCTGCATTCAGAACCTGACCGCTCTAATGAGCTTAACATCAATGAGATTTGTTTGGGGGATATCAAGTATTTTCCTTCCACTTATTAATATTAATTTTTTTTATTTTGCTCAGTATTTCTGCATGCTCACAATAATAAACTCTTGAGACCAGATTCCCTGCTGCATCTCCTGAGACAGGTAGCACCGAATGTACAACACAAGGGGAAGTGGGGCCTTTAGGCCATCTTTACACTACCTGGCTTCTGGGCTGCTTCGGGGGCCCCAGACATAAATTAGAGCAGCTTCCAGGGTTGGTCCAACTTATGACAGCCTTTCCTAGGTTGCTTATTAACAGTAGCACAGTCCAGAATCTCCATAGAGCCAAGTGCTCTGGCTATTCTCTCCGCCCTGCTATGTCTGTACTGGCAGTGCATGTGAGGGGGAAGGGGAGTAGAGTAGAGTAGGGTGACCCTTCTCCTATGCTACGAGAATTTTGCAGTGGTTCCTGTGTTCCACCGAAGCAGCCGCCAAAATCTGCCCCTGGCTATAGCTCATTATTTCTCTTCAGAAATACAGCTATGAAATTAAGGGCTGATCTTGTCCTCCCCCTCCCCCTTACACTACGGAGTAATTCCTTACTCTGCTGGGTAGCCCACTGAGGTAGACTGCTCACTTGAGCAAAGAGTATTCATGCGTAAGCGACGCAGGGCCAGTCTCTAAGTGAACAGCAGTTCACATTTTACCTGTTAGGAACAGGTACTTGTCTTTTCAGAGAATCAAAACCACTACCAATACAGTAAACGTATTGTAATTTCAATCTTTGGCCTGCTTATTAATAATGTGCTAAAGGATGGGAAATTGCCTCAGTGCTGCATTTTTACCTTGCCCCGCTGCTAAAGGTGTGGAAGGCCCTTACTGGACTAGGATAGCCTCAATTCCAGTTTGCAGAGGGAAGAGGCTAGGTGGGGATTGGGCATGTTCTATGGTGGATTTTATCTGTGGTGGGCAGGAGTTTGCTCCATCTGGATATCTACTGGCCAAAAACGGCATGTGGAGTCCGGGCCAAAGCCACTACTGCAGCTGATAAGGCAAGCCGTAGTAGCAGCTGTGCTGAGCAACTGAACAATAGCTTTTTCTCCCATACCCAGCTGCTATAGAAAACACCTTCAAGGGCCCATTTTCTCAGGATTCGTGCAGCGATCCGGAATTTGGTCCTTGCTTTCTAGAGATGAATGAAAACACTGATTTTTCTGCTATAACGGCTATTCAGACCTTTTCTTTTTCAGTATAAAGATGGCAGTTCAGGGTCCAATCTCTTGTTAAGGTACCGAGTAGCCACATAAAATCACTGTGGGCTCCACTGACTTAGTGGGGTTTGGGATCAGAAACAGTATCAGTCTTTTAGCATGATATAATATTCACTAAAATATATCTTTGAACCTTTCATTATACAGTATGGGGAAAAGAATATACACAGCAGATCTAGGAGGCTGAAATCCTATAGAAAATACAAACCAGTTGAATATTTGTATTCATTCCCTGGCAAGATTCAGTTTCTCATATTTTACCCTTTTTGCAAAGGTCTTCTTTAAAGTAACTGTTATCTGAGAAACAGGTATTTATGCAATTACCATAATTATATCTATGCATCTGCTGCACATGCAATCATTTCATTAAAAATGGTAATTATATAATTATAGGAGATAATGACGTACTTGCAGGATGTTGCAAATGTCTTCATTAAACTGTGGCACAAAAGAGCTGGGGGTGATTCTGAAGTTTTAAATATTGTTTTATTGGCAATATCAGATGTGATTAGCCCACATTATGAACTGGCTGTAAAATGTACATGAAAAGCACAAACCCCCTCCAATGTTCTTTTGAGAAAAGGATGTACAGAAAGCATCCTAAAAGCCTTGCCTCTATTTCTTTCTCTCTTGCTCTTCTTATGCCTGCAAAATGGCTGCAACCCCCTGATGGAAAAGCATGTTTTACAAAGAGCAGAAAATTACTGTCTTACTCTCTATGGGAGGTTCAGCCCAGTGGGGGATAGTCCTTCCAGGCTCTACATAGAGAGAGATTCTCCACGCACAGCTCTATACCTTCCCAGAGAGAGGGAGGAAGAAAGAAAAAAAAACTAAGGATGCATTAATGGCCTGATCCAAAGCCATGGAAAGGCTTTCATTATCAGATTTTGGATTAAGCCCACAGTTTTTAGTGGTCCCTCTGTGCCATGGAACCCCCTTTAAGCTGGAAGAGATCCCAGCAGCCCAGCTCCATTATTTATATATATGGAGATATACCTCTCTCATAGAGCTGGAAAGGACCCTGAAAGGTCATCAAGTCCAGCCCCCTGCCTTCACTAGCAGGACCAAGTACTGATTTTTCACCCTAGATCCCTAAGTGGCCCCCTCAAGGATTGAGCTCACAACCCTGGGTTTAGCAGGCCAATGCTCAAACCACTGAGCTATCCCAGAGCTGGATGGGGGATGACCGGTGTGTGGGCACAGAGACTTTACACGGTGTTTTACAGACAACTATAGAGATGTGGTCTGATTCCTGAACAGTTTACAATAAAGAGCCTAATTCTGAAGCTGAATCGACTAGTTCTGATTCTTTGCGTTCGCTGCTCCGGGGCTATGTCTTCTGTGTTGTTTTCTCAATCACAGCACAGAATGTGGACCCATGAATGTGGTTGCACTGACACGTTTTGCTTGGCTTGTTTTGTTTGTTTGTTACAGAATTATTTTGAAAGATGATTACTGAAATATGGTTAGGCCTGAGAGAGGGTATTTACCTGATGAGCTGAGATTAGTTATGGAAGACAAGCTGAAAGAAACAGAGCAGAGATTTGAAGGACAGGGAAGGCTCTTGACATGCATGTGGAGTCGAGGCATAGGAGGCAATGTGAAAATAGGCACAGAAGTGAAAAAGGTTTTCATCTAGTAGGAGAAAGGAGGCATAGAACCGAGGGCAGCACATAGGGTGTGAGATGGTGGGATTCGTGTTAACAATGTATTTTAATGTAAGAAATTCGTGTGGCCCAGGTCCTTAAAGGTATTTAGACACCTAACTCCCATTAAAATCAGTGGAGGTAGGCCCAGATCCTCTAAGGCAGGGATTCTCAACCTTTTTCTTTCTGAGGCCCCCGCAACATGCTATAAAAATTCCATGGCTCACCTGTTCTACAACAACTATTTTTCTGCATATAAAAGCCATGACTAGCATTAGGGGGTAGCAAGCTGAGCAATTGCCTAGGCCCCATGCCACAGGGGGCCCCCTGAAGCTAAGTTGCTCAGGCTTCAGCTTCAGCACCGGGTGGCGGGGCATTGGGCTCTATACTTCAAACCCATGCCCTGGGGCTTTGGCTTTCTGCCCTGGGTCCCTGCAAGTCTAATGCCAGCCCTGCTTGGCAGTCCCTGTGAAACCTGCTTGTTGCCCCCCAGGGGGCCCCGGACCCCCAGTTGAGAATCACTGCTCTAAGGGAATGAGGCACCTATCTGCCTACCTAAAATTCCCCTCTGCAATTTCAATGGGAGAAGCCATTCTTCACTGCCCTCCTAAAACCCTTGTGTTGTCTCTGGCACATGTTGGCTGTCATTTTCCAGCCCACAGCTGGAATGGATTGAACTATGGGCTGGCTGGACCAAGGCCAGGGGCAACATGCAGCAGTGAAGGGAGAGAGCAAGGAGTACCCAGATGTTTTAGTAGAAATAGTTCCATTTCTGATTTGCCTTTTTTGTGTCTTTGATTGTACCTAGTGGAGAGTACTCTGACCATTTCCTGAGGCAGGGACACTCTTTTTCTTTTGTTTGTACAGTACCTTGCACAATTGGATTGTGGTCTATGATTAGGGCTCCTGGGTGCTATGCTAATACTACTATTAATAATGACTGGACATTGTGTTCAATGTGTTCTTCGTGTAGGCAAAGATTTGCCTTTTTCCTGAATTTAGTGCCAGTATATTAGGTAGACTAAGGTGGGTGGCGGTTGGAGTGAGTTTCTTACAATCTGTGTTTAGGCAGAGTGGACCATGAAATTGTATGAGGGTTCTGCTCAATGTTTTGAGGGCAGAAGTTGTTCCACAGTCCACTCAGCACTGTGTGATTCTGTGGGATGAAAGGTTCTGTGTAAATAGCTATGCAGGGGAGAATCTGGCCTTTAATATCCATTAAAAGGTTCATTGTGGATGAATATAGATAAACTCATAAGCATGTGGGGTTTTGGCTGATTCCATCATTTGAACTATGAATAAACTGCTAAATGCTGCACCTTCCTTAGAGGTGGCACAGTGTAAATGATAGTTTCTTTTGAGTTTTTAAAGTGGTTTTGATTTAAAGTTTGGCTGATTGATTGCCTGGTTCATTGAAGTCTGTTTTTAAGAGCAAGGTTTAGGTGTTAACCCCTTAGTTCTTGAATTCTTTGTAGCCAATGCAAAGTTTGCCACTATGGTGGCTTTTAGGAACTAAAAGGTGATGGAGCAATTGACATATACTCAAGAAATTTCATAGTTTTCAGGTCGGGACAGCTCTAGAATAAAAAATACACAAAAAACTATACTAATAATTACATTTAGCAACTAAATAGCACTTTACACTTGCAAAGAAATGAGTTTGAAGGGGAACATACCACAGGCAACAACTGATTCTTAGCTCTGCCCCCATCAGGCATGGCACATCTCTTCTAATCTCGTGTAGTCCTTCTATATGGCCTTTAAATGGAAGGAGAAGTTTGACACAAAGCCAATGCTCCCTTTCCAATTATTATTAGCCTTTCCTGCCTTTTTTCCTCTCCTTTGCTACACTTTGCACCATACGGTTAAGCAGCATCTGGTTCTTTGCTTTCAGTAAACTCGCATGACTAGATTTCAAGTATAGATCCAGTTATTAAATTTGTGGATAAGGTATAGATCTGTTCTGCTAATCAAATAATACAGTGGTTAGCACTGTATAAATGCAGGAATGGATCGATTAGATTAGATTATTCGAAGAATAATAAGCACAGCCTTTAGAAAGACTAAGCAATAGAAAATAGCCCCAAATCACAAGTATTTATTTTAAAATAATTATTCATACTTTATTGATTTTTGTTAACTGGGCTAAAATTGTAGTGACAATGTGCCTCAATTTCAGAGTTGTCCTGGAGGACCGAGACCATTTATGCTAATTTCTTTAGTAAAATTACTCTGTATGATATTGATCACAGGATAGAACACAATTCTATGTACTCAAAATGAACATGCACATGGAATGAAGAGTTGATTAAAACAATGGAACACTAGATGACCAGTGTGTTGAAGGCGCTCAAGGAAACCAAGGCTATTGCAGAGAAGCTAAATGAATTCTTTGTGTCAGTCTTCAGTGCAGAGGATGTGGAAGAGAGATTCACATCAGAGCTATCCTTTCCGGGCAACATATTTGAAGTATTGCCCCATACTAATGTGTCAACAGAATAGGTTTTAGAGCAAATTGCTAAATTAAACAATAATAACTCACGATAATCAGATGAGTTCTGAAGGAACTTAAATATGAAACTGCAGAACTACTAACTGTTGTATGTAACTATCACTGAAACTAACCTCTGTACAAGATGACTGGAAGGTAGCTAACGTAATGCTGATTTTTCAAAAAGGGCTCCTGAGACAATTCTGGCAATTATATGTGGGTGAGCCTAACTTAATTACCAGGCAAATTGGTAGAAACTCTAGTAAAGAACAGAATTATCAGACGCATAGATAAACACAATTTATTGGAGGAAGTCAACAAAGCTTTTGTTAAGGGAAGAGAGAGAAACAGCAGGATTCCCCCAAGGATCTGTACTGGGACATGTGCTGTTCAGCATATTCATTAATGACCAGGAAAAAGGAGTGAACAGTGTAGTGGCAACGTTTGCAGATAACTATCAGCAAAGAGTTACAGGGATCTCACAAAAGTGTGTGAGTGGGCAACAAAATGACAGAGGAAATTCAGCATTGATAAATTCAAAATAATGCACATTAGAAGAAATAAACGCACGCACGCACATTCTAAATTAGCTGTTACCATTCAAGAAAGTCACCATGGATGGTTCTCTGAAAACTTCAGCTCCGTGTGCAGAAGCAGTCAAAAAGGCTAACACAATGTTAGGAACTATTAGGAAAGAGACAGAAAATATCATAATGCCATTGTATAAATTCCTGATGCAACCACATCTTGAATGTTATGTCCAGAAGGATATAGTGGAACTGGAAAAGGTTCAGAGAAAAGCAACAAAGATGAGCAAGGGTATGGAATAGCTTCCATATGAGGAGAGCCTGAAAAGATTAGAACTGTTCATCTTAGAAAAGAGACTAAAGGGCAATATGACAGAGGTCTATAAAATCATGAGTGATGTGGAGAAAGTGAATAAAGAAGCGTTATTCATGACAAGAATTCGCTTAGACAGCAGAGCTCTGTAGCACCAAGTGTCCATGACCACACGCTATGGCTTTATTCCAGGTGTTTATGAGCTCCACAGGATTATTGCTGATCTGGTGCAGCCAGGTTGATTTATGTGACTGTGTGACCACCGCCAGTCCATGGCTAGGCAGTATCCCCTGTTGACCTACAGTCTGATCTTCAGACCTTGATGCACAAAGACTTTGTCTCCAAAGTGGGCAACATGACCAAAAAGGGCCAGCCAGTAGTGGACAATGATAATTCCAATCCTCTCAAGGCCAGTTCTCAATTATATTTACCTATTACTGATTTAACCCTTCCTACAATACAAAAACCAGGGATCACCTAGTGACATTAATAGGCACCAGGTTTAATACAAACAAGAGGAAGTATTTTTTCACACAAGGCATAATTATCCTGTGGAATTCATTGCCATGGGATGTTGTGATGTCCAAAATTGTAACTGTGTTCAAACAAGAGCTAGATAAGTTCATGGAGGATAGGTCCCCCTATAGCTATTAGCTAGGATGGTCAGGGATGCAACCCCAAGCTCGGTTGACCATAAGCCTGCTGGAAGCTGGGAGGGGATGAAAGGGGTGGATCACTACAACTGCCTTGCTCTGTACACTCCCCCGGAAGCTCTGGAACTGGTCACTATCAGAGACTGGATAATGGGCTAGACGAACTATTGGGTTTTACCCAGTATGGCAGTTTTTATGTTATGTTATCTCAGTACTGTCTTTGGGCAAATCTGATTCCAACTCTTTTTTTGGATTTTTAGAGGAAAAAGCCTTCTACTTTCCAAACATCCATTTCATCTCTAGGTAATATACCTCCAGTATTATGTTGCATGATTCTTTCTTATGTAATAAAAACAAGCAAAGTATGGTATTATCAACCTACTATAGCTTCTTCAGGTAAACAAATCTGAGCTGATTCCACTGTTTGTTCTTTTACAGTTTTCCCTTGAAAATGGTTGTATATACAGTAGCTGTTCATGTGCCAGTATTTTGCCTTAAAGTAATGTTTTCTACAGAGTACAATGTTATTCCAAGTGACAACCTGAGTAGCTTTTCTTTATATGTGTTTTATTAGGTGCTAGAGTTAATGCTTATACACTGTTTGCATGAGGGAAGTGGGCAGAATAATATACATCAAAGGCAACAATTAACGTATTTTCGTTTGACTTGTTCAGCCTATTAGGTTGTTAAATTTTGCATAGAAAATCATTAGCATGTTTAATGTAGGAAGGAAGCTCTTGGATGAGGAGTTATAAATGTAAATCAATCAGTGGAGAGAGTCACTCTAACAATATTGTGATAGCAGTTGGAGCTATAGGATATCGCAAAGTATTTTCCCTAGCCGTTTTTTGTTAATATTTAGAGCAGAAAAAGCTGCAACATTATCACTAATCTTGCAAGTTAACGCAAAAAACTTGCAAAGGCATGGTCCAGTAATATTAATGTTGAATACAAGGATGGTAACAGAAATAGCTGTGGAATAATTGTAGTGTCTGGGGCTCATTCTCCCCTCACTGACCAGCTTTTCGTCAGTGTCACTCTGAGACTTTGGTGCATTTACTTTTGATTTAAACAGGTGTAAGTGAGATCAGAACCAAGCCTCGAGAGCCACTTTTACATAATCAGCAAGTGACGTATTAAGGCTCTTCATGTTCCAACAATTCACAAATAAAATTCTTTAGTTTTAAAATACTAGAAGAATAGTTCAGATTTTGCCCCATAAGATTCAAAAAGGGAAAAGCAAAAGTCAACAACAAAAAACGTTGAAAGGGAACAAATATCTAACTAAATAGTCCTAGGCATATAAAAGCTAATCAGTGTCTCTGAGTGTCCTGCTGTGTCCTGTTTAGAAGTTGGTCATTGGGTCTTTATTATGAAAAAAGATCTAGTTTCCAGAGTCTTTATTGAAGTAAAATCAAGTACATTACTGCCCTTACGTATGATTTTTTTTACTTTGCTCTTATGATATTTTGTCTGATTAAATGTTCAGGACTAGACACAGGCCTCAATTTTGTGCAAATAATTGTGGGTGCAGTTACTATCATTTAGATGTCTAGGTACTGGATTGCATTCCTAAATAGGGTACAAAGAGTGAGGGGGGGATTTGATAGCAGCCTTCAACTACCTGAAGGGGGGTTCCAAAGAGGATGGAGTTCGGCTGTTCTCAGTGGTGGCAGATGACAGAACAAGAAGCAATGGTCTTAAGTTGCAGTGAGGGAGGTCTAGTTTGGATATTAAGAAACACTATTTCACTAGGAGTGTGGTGAAGCACTGGAATGGGTTACCTAGGGAGGTGGTGGAATCTCCATCCTTAGAGGTTTTTAAGGCCCAGCTTGACAAAGCCCTGGCTGGGATGATTTAGTTGGTGTTGGTCCTGCTTTGAGCAGGGGATTAGACTAGATGACCTCCTGAGGTCTCTACCAACCCTAATATTCTGTGATTCTATGGTTCAAAGCTATTTACATGACCTGAGTGTCAGAACTGCAACCACATTTATTTTAAAGGTACAAAAATGGAGGCCTTGTTAAAGTTGGGCTGAAAATTTGGCCCTAAGATGTATCTGTACCCATTTACAAATACTGGATGAACTCCTAGGTCCCTTGAACCTAATGACAAAACTCCTATTGACGTGAGTAGGTCCAGGATTTCACCCACTGAATCCCACAACTCCATACCCAAATCAAGTAATGGATACACATTTAGGGCTGGGTAGGGGATCGGTAACTTATTAAATTTTGCAGAAGCTTTTGAAAATTGCCCCAGAAAGCAAGATTTTCGTGGTTCACATTGCCAATACTTTGTATGAATGCAGTGATCCACATGGAGGTGAGAGGAAAAGAATTAGTCCACAAGCATTGGTATCTCACTTTGATATCCCTATGGAGTAAGCTTGTTGTAGTATTTTGGGGCTCACAAACTCAGTGGACTCCTATCAGCCCTAATCATACCACTAAACCCATGACTAGCTTCAGGGTTTCCAGTATCTCAAGTGATATGAGTTTGTGCCCTTCTCTTTTAAATTTAACTGACTCACTTTATATTAAAGGGGGAGGGGAATCTTTGGACTGTCCCCAGTCTGCTGTGTTGCAGGAGACTAGGAGCTCACCTGCTTGTGCATGGATCTGTGGACAGTTCCCAATATATAAGCATTTATTTCAAGAGGCCATTCTTCAGTGAGCTGCTGGTCTGTGGACTGGTAGGCCTCCAGGTGCTGCATGTGTGTGTGTGTATAAGCTATTTACTCTCTGTCTTGGCTCCAGTTGTTTAACTATGGAATCCAGAGTAGCCAATATATAACAGTAGTATAATATAAGTGCTTAAAATAGCCATCCAACCCCTTCCTCTAAATATACAGACATCCAGGATGTCTGCCAGGAAAGTACAATAAAAAAGTCCATAAATAACTTACTTACTGTACATGTTTTCTCTCTTTTCCTGCTTCTTCCTCCTTTTATTTATTTATTGCATTTTTCTGCTTCCATGTATCTATCGCTATAGTATCTGAGCAACTTACATTGCCCTTATAAGGTAGGGAAGTGCTGTTATGCCCAGTTTACAGATGGGGAAACCAAGGCAGGGAGTGGTTAAGTAAAGTCACTGCCCAAGGTCACACAGGAAATGTATGGCAGAGCAGAAAATTGAACTCCATGTTAGGGGCTAGTACCCTAGTCACTGGACCATCCTTCCTCTCCCATCTGTCCATCTACAAAATATTTTCCTTTGCTTTTCTCATTTCTATCGGTTATTTCTCCTTTATTATATTCTTGTGTCCTCTAATTCATTCTCTTTCATGTTCATAACATTGCACTGTCCTCCACGCCTGTGCTCATAATACCTAGTCTCTTTCGCCTTTCTCCCTTTCTTATGTAATCTCTGTTCCTTTTGGTCCCATACTTTCATCCACTTGCTGTCAACCCTATTCCTTTTTTTTTCCAGGTGATACTTCCCAGTTCTCTCTCTTTCTACAAATGGTTACTGCTTCTGCAGCATTATCACCACCACCACCCTGGGAAATTACCATCTTTGTATTGAAGATGGGGAAACCAACTGAGAATGGCTGACTTCCCCAAAAGCATGGGTAGAGGAGGAGTAGTATCACTGCCAAAACTGGGATCAGCATGCAAACTGTCCTTGTTCTGTGTCCCACGTTCGATCCATTGGGTCATGCTGCTCCTGATGCTGTTAAGCTGCCTTTCTGGCTTGTGTAGTTGATGAAACGCTGCTTGTTTTAAATTCCTAGGTTGTTTAGTGCTGCTTCTTAAATGGAGATATTTGTCAGTCAGTTACCCAGTATTGCCAACCTCAGTAGATCATGAGTCAGATCCTCAAAAATCGTTAGATTGGCCCCACAGATCCGGAGACTTACGAAACATCACAAAACCATGTTTTTAGTCTTTTTGACTTTTTAATTCCACTCTACTTTCCTGGCTCTGTGTGTGTGTTGTGTGTGTGTGTGATACTTTCAGGTTTAAAAATCAATCTTTAATGCACACATGCTTTCCCCTAGCTGCTCAACTTGAGACGTGGCATATGCTGGAAGTACACACATGTATTTAAGGAGAATTAGAAAGGAGAAGATGCACAATGATTAAGTCTTTGATTTATTTGGGCTAGTCCTAAAAGGTAGCAAGAGACTCGTTTCAATATACTGGTAATGCTTCTGTTCAGGATATCTCATTGTTAGAATGGATGTCCCCTCAAAAGAATCCTTTTAAAACTGGAGAGATGAGGTGGAGGGAAGGTATCCAAGCTGGTGGGGAAAAGAGGGAGTATTTATGTTAAGTTCTTGTACACAACTATAACTTAAGTACTCAGTGGAGAGCTCTATAGTGTGATAAAGTTAAAATATGATGGAACAGGCTAATTCACACATTTAGAAATATACTGTACAAGTCCTATAAAATGGAGCTGGAAAATGAACATCCAAGAAACACAAAGCGCTCACATGTATCAAGTTTTCCAATTATTTTGCAATACAGATTTATGTGAGCTGCAAAGATACTTACCTGCAAAAATATCTTTACAATATCAACCACCTTTCAGAGCTTTCTGTATTTCTGTGCAGTAATTATATTTATAATCCCCAAATACTATTTTGAAATAAATAAATTCAGTCACTTTCAAAGTATTTCAAAAATAATTTTAAATCATTCTTCTTTCTTTGTATAAGTTTGATAACTACATAAATGGGTATATTGTCCAGGAATTACAATAAATTATTTTAAAAAAAATCTCATAATTAAGTGTCCTAAAACCAAAAAAACAATTGATTTATTTTAACTAATTTTCTCTCCTGCAGCCCTCAGGGCTTCTCCCCTTCCCTGATCCTAGCAGTCCCCCCAATTTCAGCCACCCCCTCCCCCAGCCTCACATTTTCTCCTCCAGGGGCATTCCCCCCACCCTTACTCAGGCTGCAGCGGGGTTCCCTGTCCCCCTTCCTGTGCTGGGATAGCAGCTCCAGGGGCCCATGCCTGTTCCCAGACTGGGTGCTGCAGGGGGAGAAGCAGATACCTGTATGTATTTCTCTCAGGAGGGGAGAAGGGATCAAAGCCATGCTGGGTCCATTGCTCCCGCCTCCCTTTCCCCTGCTGTGAGGAGAGACTCTGCCAGATTCCAGTAGGGCTGAGCTTTGTAAGGGGGCTGGAGCTTCTTTCATCATTGCTAGATGAGCTCCAGTACCCTCTGAAATCCCGTCACTCAAAAATCACAAGAGTTGGCAGTACTGGTTACCCCATATAGGAGAGAGACTCAGATACTCATCAATTGCTTAGAGTATTTTCTGCCCCAATTTTGATTGAGTGCTAGCCAGTGCCCTACCCCAAACACAGGGAATGAAAGGGTAGCTGCAGTTATGTATGCAGGTATTATTATCCATCATTCACAGAGTGCTGCAAATTTACATGGCTTTGTGCAAACCTAGACCTGTTCCCTGCCCTGGAGAACCTGTAACATAAAAAAGATGAACAGAGAAACAGAAATGAATATATAGAACCTCTAGTTCTGGAAAAGGAGGTGGCAATTTTTGATAGGGAGAACAACAATTGTTTGAAGACAGGGTTGGAAGGAGGGGAGAGGGAGCATGCTTGGCAGACGAAAGAAGGAAGGTATTCCAGCCATAGATGGTCGCACAAGAGAGAGATGAGCAAGAGAAGGCAGAGGCATCAGTAGAGACGAATAACAAATAATGCAGCGAGATTGCAAGAAAAGCAAAAGGCATGACCTGATTTGTGTGTTTACCACTCAAGGGCCTGCTCCTAGTAGTGCACTTTCGGCTCACCAAGCATAAACATTTAGCTCAACGGGGGACAGAGAGAAATGCTGGTTTTACTTTGGAGCCAGCAAGGTATTGCCCTCCAGGAGGGGCCACTCTATCCCATGGATTCCCAGCATGTGATTTGCTGGTTGATACATATTTTCAGAGGTCAAATGTAGCTATTGAAAATGGCCCATTTGCAAGGATTGATAACATGTTTAGCCTCTAGCACGGGGCGTTCTTCAGTGCAGTTATAGTAACTGCTATTTTTCCTTCATTCCCACAGTCAATATGATGATGGTGCAAAGCAAAATGCTAGCTCAGATACACTACTGAGTAGGCTGTCCTTTGCACGCACCCATACACATTTAAAAAAACCCTTGTCTATTTATCCTATCTATATGATCTTAATTTTAGAAGCATGAAAGGACCAGGGCGAGCGAGAAAATTTTTTATAAATAGCATGGAGTACCCAGAGGGAAATATGCTGGACTTTGCATAAAGCACTACAAAAATCTACAAACGCTGACAATACTTGCCAGTGATTTTTTGCCAATGCTATTCTGTGCATCATATGGTACTATACATATACCAGGATATACAGTGGTTACTATGGGAATCGCTCAAATTAAATGAATATTGAATAGTAGAATGTATGATAGAATAATTAGCCAAATGAAAAAGTAGATTAAGACAATACATAAAACAGAATACATTTCTGCCAAGAGAGCCCAATGTGTCTAAGTGAGATAATGTTTCACGTTTATTCAGCTCAGGACAAATAGCTTCTCTAACTTATTTCTGGCCAGGTGTTTTTACATTGTTTCTTCTGTAGCGAAATTCAGGTAATTATGTTAGAAATAAAGTACTATGCCTACACACCTAGAGGGCTTCCTACTCCCACTTTAGCCCCCCATCTAGAAAAGCACTTAAGCTTGTGCCTAATTTAAAGCAGTTGAGTAGGCCCTTTGTCTTCAGTGTGGGATTAAACACATGCTTAAAATTATACATGTGCTTATACGCTTTCCTGAATCAGGATAGGCCCACATACAGTAGATTTTACAGAGCTGATTCTCATTGACACTAAGGGCTGGTCCACATGAACCCCCCATTTTGAACTAAGATACGCAACTTCAGCTACGTGAATAACGTAGCTGAAGTCGAAGTATCTTAGTTCGAACTACAAGGTACTTACTGCAGGTCCACACGCGGCAGGCAGGCTCCCCTGTCGACTCCGCGTACTCCTCTCGCGGCGCAGGAGTACCGGTGTCGACGGCGAGCACTTCCGGGATCGATTTATCGCATCTAGACAAGACGCGATCAGAAGATCGATTATTTACCGCCGAACCCGGAGGTAAGTATAGACATACCCTAAGGCCTGGTCTACACTTAAAAGTTATGTTGGCATAACGGCATCAGTCTGGCATGTGAAAAACCCACACTCTTGATTGACATAGCCATGCCAACAAAACCCTAGTTTACATGGAGCTATGTTGACGAAAAAGTGCTTCTGTACCTAACGTTCATTGAGCTGGTGGTGTTCCTACATCAACAGAAAAACTCCTTGTGTTGGTGTGGACATACCCTAAGTCACCTTTACAACACTTCGGTAGTATAAAGGGACCTTAAAATGAGTGTACTAATGTATAATGTAAATATACCCACTTTACGGCCCCTTATCTGAGTAACACAATTTTTTTGTTTGCTCCTTTATGTTCCACTATTGAATGGAGATGGCTAGAGGCATTGCCCAAAATATTGTTGGCACTATATTATTGTAGTCCTGTTAATTTAGTCTAATTTTATTAACTTTAAAAGGGATTGTTTTAATATACATGCATGAAGCATGATGGCTAATCTGTGTACAAAAAGATCATGCAAAATATACAGAAATGAACAAATACATAATCACTGATCTTGTGGGAATAAACCATGCTTTCACTTCTAACAAAATAGCTTTAAACAACATAACATTAGACTAGAGCGGGGAATTCCCCTGCCACAGAAACTGTGCCCCAGGGATTCTGTCATTTATTACAGCTGCAAGATTGCTAATTGCTTTTATGACAGCATTAGCTTGGTTATGCTTTTCATGTTTCACCTGTAGAGTGTTGCACTGTTAAAATATTTTTTTTTAAATCAGTGAAATTCCTCAAACACACACACACACACACACACACTAGTCAAAGAGATTCACATTTGAAGCATGTTCACTGCCTTAACTATACCAATGCTAGGAAGCAAACTGCATTGTCTGTATCATGGTCACACTACAGAAGATTGTTATGATATAAAATCAGCATGTGCAGAGCACTTGAATTCGCCTCCTTTTTATTGTGTATTTTTGCACCTCGGACTGGAGTGATGGAAGACAGTCCTATGTGCAGGGCCAGCTCCAGGCACCAGCCCACCAAGCTTGTGCTTGGGGCGGCACCTGGAGGGGGGCGGCGCGGCGCTCCGGCTCTGGCCACCGGGGAGAGCAGAGCCGCGGCGGGCACTCCGCCCTCCCCCCGGCACTCTGGCCAGGGGGGCGGCGGGAGGCTTTTTTGCCTTGGGTGACAAAAAAGCCAGAGCCGGCCCTGCCTATGTGGCAAATGTTCATTGTTTGTTTGCTGCCTCTGGGTTTGAAGCTTCCTCGATTTAGTCTAAGTGCTGACTGGAAAAGCAATTTTTAGCTACATAGCAGAGTTTATTTCTATGACTATGGAGAACTGCTGTTCCTGGTAACTAACTTAGCGGGTTCGGGGTGCGGACTACAGCTGGGCAGCGCTTACCTCAGGTGGCTCCCGGCTGGCAGCGCAGCAGGGCTAAGGCAGGCTGCCTGCCTGCCCTGGCTCTGCGCTGGTCTCAGAGACGTGTCTGACCCCTAGGTGGAGGCGTGGCCAGATGGCTCTGCACAGTGTGTGCTGCCCATGCCCGCAGGCACTGCCCCCGCAGCTCCGGCTGAGGTTTCCGGCCAAACTGGATCCAAACTTTGTGACTTGGGTCCATCCTTCCTTCAAAGAAGAGCCAATTAAGATGAATTTTATGCCTTCTTTGGAGCCATTATTTCAGTTCTGGCAACAAATGAAACAACACTATTATGATTTATTTTCCAGGCTTATAGACCCAAAAATCTTTTTAAACAGGAACATTTTGTGTAGAATACAGCAAAAGCTGCCCTAATTCCATCTGTGTTTCCACAAGCATAGATGATTATATCCACATTTACAATCATGGTAAGCAACAACATATACTGCTCTGTTATCCAGCTATATTTTAGTGACTCATAATATTGCTCCCTTTTTATTATAAAGAAAGCCTGAATCTGAATTACCAAAACCTGATCCCTAACTGACCTTATCATGCTGTCAGTCTGATGTAACCCAGATTGCTGATGTGATCTCACCCTTCTTCCCAGGGAAGAGTGAAAATATACTTATTTCCTGTGAGAAAACTTGGTTTATGCACTGAAAGCCAGTCAGGGCTTAGAATGGTTAAGAACCTCCAGTAAATACTCTAACTGCATCAGTGGGCAGAATTTCTCCATTTCTTTCTCCTGTTGGTAAGGATTTTTCAATTAGTGTTTTTTTTCTTTTAGTGACTTTTTTTTTGAACTAGAGTTGGTGTTGGTTTTTACTTTACAGAGATTCATCACCATCACTACGAAACTTACACAGAAAGGGCCAAATTCTGCTCTCCAGTCTGAGTGCCTCAGTGGGCTTATGAATTTCAGTGTGATTTTTCTTTTAGCAGGAAGAAATAGGTCATGTTAAATGGTGTTAGTTAAATTGTATTCAGGTGAAAAGTACTGAATTTTAAATGATTGTGTGAGACAGACTCACAGAAATTAGGTAATTTAAACCTAAAAAAGTTTGCAATCCCATGAATTACTTTGTACCTAGGTTGAAATTGAATAGAATAAGCAAAGTGAACTGATTTTGTCTGTTTTCAATATCCAACCTGAGAGAAATGCATAAAGTAAAAAGACAGGATAAACTATGAAAATTAAATCAGATGTTAAAAGTCCTCTCACTTCTAGCAGTATGGGTGATATTCAGTATATAGGGGCTGCCAAGTGATTTAAAAAAATTAATTGTGATTAATTGTGCAATTATTTGCACTGTTAAACAATAATAGCATACCATTTATTTAAATATTTTGGATGATTGCTACATTTTCAAATATATTGATTTAAATGACAACATAGAGCACAAAGTGTACAGTGCTCACTTTCTATTTATTTTTATTACAAATATTTGTGCTATAAAAGCAAAAGAAATAGTATTTTTCAATTCATCTCCTATAAGTACTGTAATACAATCCCTTTATCATGAAAGTTGAATTTTTAAATGTAGAATTATGTACAAAAATAACTGCACTCAAAAACAAACAATGTAAAACAAAGAAGTTTGTTTACATTTGCAGGAGATAATGCTGCCCACTTCTTGTTTACAATGTCACCTGAAAGTGATAACAGGTATTCACATGGCACTGTTGTAGCTGGCGTTGCAAGATATTTATGTGTCAGATGCGTTAAAGATTCATATGTCCCTTCATGCTTCAACCACCATTCCAGAGGACGTGTCCATGCTAATGAGGGGTTCTGTTTGATAACAATCCAAAGCAGTGCAGATTGACACATGTTTACTTTCATCATCTGAGTTAGATGCCACCAGCAGAAATTTGCTTTTTTGGTGGTTCGGGTTCTGTAGTTTCCACATCGGACTGTTGCTCTTTGAAGACTTCTGAAAGCATGCTCCACACCTCGTCCCTCTCAATTTTGGAAGGTACTTCAGATTCTTAAACTTTTGGTCGAGTGCTGTAGCTATCTTTAGAAATCTCACATTGGTACCTTCTTTGCGTTTTGTAAAATCTGCAGCGAAAGTGTTCTTAAAATGAACATGTGCTGAGTCATCATCCGAGACTGCTATAATGTGAAATATATGGCAGAATGCGGGTAAAACAGAGCAGGAGACATACTATTCTCCCGCAAGGAGTTCAGTCACAAATGTAATTAACGCATTAATTTTTAATGAACGTCATCAGCATGGAAGCATGTCCTCTAGAGTGGTAGTCAAAGCATGAAGAGGCATACGACTTTAGCATATCTGACAGGTAAATACCTTGCGATGCCAGCTACAAAAGTGCCATACGAATGCCTGTTCTCACTTTCAGGTGACATTGTAAATAAGAAGCCGGCAGCATTATCTCCCATAAATGTAAACAAACTTGTTTGTCTGAGGCTAGGTCTACACTACCCGCCTGAATCGGCGGGTAGAAATCAATCTCTCGGGAATCGAATTATCGCGTCTCGTCGGGACACGACAATCAATCCCCGAATTGACGCGCTTACTCCACCAGCGGAGGTAGGAGTAAGTGCTGTCGACAGGGAGCCGCGGGAGTCGATTTTGCCGCCGTCCTCACAGCGGGGTAAGTCGGCTCTGATACGTCGAATTCAGCTACGCTATTCGCATAGCTGAATTTGCGTATCTTAAATCGACACCCCCCCCCGTAGTGAAGACCTGCCCTTAGTGATTGGGTGAACAAGGAGTAGAACAGAGTGGACTTGTAGGCTCTAAAGTTTTACATTGCTTTGTTTTTGAGTGAAATTACATAACAAAAACGTGTATATATATTTGTAAGTTGCACTTTCAAGATAAAGAGATTGTATTACAGTATTTTATGAGGTGAATTGAAAAATACAATTTCTTTTGGTTATCATTTTCACAGTGAAAATATTTGTAACAAAAACAATAATATGAAGTGAGCACTGTACACTTTGTATTCTGTGTTGTAATTGAAATCAATATATTTGAAAATGTAGAAAAGCCTCCAAAATATTTAATAAATTTCAATTGGCATTCTATTTAGCAGTGCAATTAAAGCAGCAATTAATTTTTTTGAGTTAATCGCATGAGTTAACTGCGACTAATCGACAGCCCTAATTTTTTTTTTAAATATTTAAATTCAGAAGACCTATGTAAATAAATAGCAATGCACAAAGGGTGCCAATGCAACACCGAGGAGGAGAATTCAGGCATTCAAAAGTGAGGAACTTATTTCTACAGATTCAAACTTCTACTAACACGTTTGTCAGTCATAACATGTAAAGCAATACGTTATACTGTAGATTTAAGTCTTCTGAATGACCATAAATTGTGTCTCTGAATGACAATGAATAGTCATCAGGCCATGAAATGAGAGTGAGATGACTCTGCACCCTTGTGGATGCAACCAAGGATGTGGAAGACCCAGATTCAGTCTTTGCTCCAGTGGCAATTTAATTATTTATAAAAAGGGGACCCGCTTCAACAGACGAGATTAAAAGACACTTGCACCCTTCCCACTCCAGAATATCCCACCGCCCAGTGGTTAGGGTGCTCCCGTCAAAGGAGAAAGACCCAAGTTCAAATCTCTTCTCCATAAGAGGCAGGGAAGGGAAATTGAACCTGGATTTCCCATGTTCCAGACAAGTGCTCTAACTGTTGGGTTAAAAAGCACACATGTACCACTTCCTCTAACTCTTTTATGAATAGCATCTAAGTCCTTCCAAAAAATTTTTTTTGGATGAAACTATTCAGAAAATTTGTTTCAATTCCTAAATAGTTGTGGGTCAGCCAAAATGGCTTTTTTTTTTTTTTTTGCGAATAAGCTATTAATCTGAAAAACTTCTCCCAGCTGTACTGCATAAGTGTAACATGTCTGAGCTGGGCAAGGGAGAGGGCAGATGGGAATGTTGTTCCAGACCAGGCAAGGGGACAGTAGACCCTAGCCAAATGGAGAGCAGGTAGTTTCTGCTGCATGTAATTTGTACAGACATGGGCAGAGGGCACCAAACAGATTTTTGCCTGCAGTAGCAAGTGGCTCTGCAAATGTCTCTTACCCAGGTTCTTCACAGGGTCAGCCCCATGCTCCTGCTAGCAAGAGAGTGGAGGTGACCAATCTCATTGAGCCAGGGCTTGCTAAACCTGGAGGTGCCCTCTCATCCCCTTGGACTTGGGAGATGGAACCCGCAGATTCCACTGAAAGGACTGGGGAGGAGACCAGTTCTGCAACAGGCTCCAGCACTTCCCTTTCTGCCTGCCATGAGTGAGCGGATCATGTAAGGGTCAGAGCCTGAAAGCTTCACCATGTATGCAGACCTTCGCTATGGTTGGGCCTCATGAATTTTAATACGGCTTTATGTGATTGTAGGGCTTCTCCCAGGTGAAGGAGCTGGTAGGATTGAGGTTTAAGAGAGGGAGGCAAAGAGAGAGAGGGAGTATGTGAGACTAAACATAGAAAAAGTGAGCTCCAATGCAGTTCATTTAGAGAAAACGATGAGCAGCTGATGGGTGTGAGTATAAGATGGGGAAAATGGAAGCTAGAATTCCACCATTAACTGTAACAGTTGCTACCCACAGTTCCTATCAGACAAATGTATATGTTGCTATAAACACACTTCTGTGTATTGAAAATGTGAAACAGTATCAGTCATTGCTGTTATCACTTTATTTTTATAATTTCATATATGTTGTTTAAAGACAGTAATACTACTGCTAATAAAGATGACCTTTCTGTTTCTTTATAATAAATAAAGAGGGCCTGAAAGGTTTTTTTAAAAATATTTTTCTGCTAGTTTTTTGCCTTAGAAATAGCTGGATTGTCAAACCTGTGGTGTTTTGTTTTGTTTGCTTTCTCTGGGGGAAGGGGATTTCTTGGTTGCATCAACTATGTGTTTTGGGACATTTTCTTTAATCAAAGGGACAGTGGTAATAAACCCTTATGAAAGATAACTTTTCTTCCAAATGTTAAATAGTTGCAAACAAAGAGGCATTTTAGACTGTCTAAAAATCACTTCCCCTCTCAATAATCAGACTTGACTTCCTTGGTATCTCTGGATATCATAAACATTCTAATTCTCCATTTTTCCATAGACTTCTCCAAGTCCAAATTTCTAATGCAAAAAGCTAGGAAGTAAAACCCTTTGTTTTGTAAAAGAAAGCAAAATATTTTTAAAAGATCTTTTCAGCTCTTTTTAATATATAATAAAGAATCAGAAAAGGACACACCTTTTATATGTATTGTCTGCAGGTTATCATTAAACTGATGCAGCCTTTTGGCTGAGAATGTCTATTTGAAATCATGGCAGAGAAATTTTGCCAAAAGTTAAATACCACAAAAAAGTATAATTTAAAAGGGAAAACCTGACAGAAGCTCAACTATAGGTAGCAAAATGCTATAATGTCAAGTTAAAGGCTACAACAGAAGGCAGTGTGCTTCTTTGAACAGTAACTATAAATATTTACACTTCAGAATAAATGATGAATAATTCATCGTACATAACAAATGCAAATGTATTGTGTGTAACATATGCTGCATGTGGCTCTTTAAAAATAACTTGTTTTTAGGCAACACCTTTAATCCCAAAGTGCTTTGCAAACAGATATACAGGGATCGCTTCACCTACCGCTGAAAAGCGGCTTTCTCTGGAATGAATTGTGACAGATGCTTAATAAGGCCCAGCAAACATTATGGAATTTTAGAGCGTGGAGAGATGACACATACCATATCAATTTCAAACTGCAATAGGAATTTAGGTGGGCAGTGTAATTGGCTTGGAAATTGGGGCTTACAGCTTGTGAAGAGTTCTGTGGGTTGTTTAATAAGCACAAGTGGGCAAGGGTTTTGGTTTATATCTCATCCGAACAATGAGAACCCCAGGGCCTTCTGTTGCTGTGGCATTTGTTCAGAACTGGCTCAGAGGTTAGAATGCCATCTACTGATTCACTGGTATCTCTTTCTGCAGCATCTATGTTTTCTTTTGGAAAATTCCTATCTAAATACTGATCTGGCCTGACTCTCCCTACATGGTGACCTTTGATGGGATCTCAGCACTACGTTCTTTAAGATTTGCTCATATTCTTGTCAGGTTACATGGATTTCCTCATAGGACTATTATGAGCGATGCAAATAATGATGTTGATAGTTAAGGTTGCTTAACATTTTCCATTATAAGACCCTGTTTTCAGCTGCTTATACTTTTGCCAAACTTTAAACCTTCAGGCTGAAGTTTTCTGTGATGGATATCTGTTTCAAACAAAACTTTGTTTAGAAAATTTCAGCAAAAACAGTTCAACCATTTTTAAGAATAAGATTAGGGAAAATTCTTATGACCATTTTGTTGAGACGCTCTACTTTGAGCAGGTCTGTGATAATATATGATCATGTAATTAAGCACTGTATCATAAGGCATATGCACAAGGGGGATGAATTAAGGTTGCACAGGCAAACTTAATTCTGGTGCTTCCTAACTTCTAAGTCTTTGACTTTTTAACTTTACAGTCTTTTAATATAGTTTCGCATATGGTCCCTATAGGTCCCATAAATCTGATGACCAGGTGGAAAAATCTAACAGGAAGACATTGTGAGAATGAACTAGAGACTGTGCATTCACATAGAATCAGAAAATGTCTCCTGTATGTTAGGGAAAAGTCATATAGAATATGAGAATTCATAAAACCCATAGGTTGAAATCTTGGTTCCAGTGAAGTCAGTGGCAAAACTTCCTTTGCCTTCAAGGGAGTCAGGATTTCACCATAGAATTTAATAGAGAATTATATTGCTGCAATAGAATCAGAAGTAGAATAATTTAAAACAAAACTTTCAGAAGGACTTCCATTTACTATTAAATCCTGTGGAGTTTTCACAATAGATTCTGGAAGATACTATTAAATATCTGTAGGGCCCTTTCATAAGAGAACAAGCAATTTGTTTTTATCCCTGTTAAATTCGACAGGACGGACCCATAAGAGAACAGGCAGCTCTTTTACAGGGAAATCATTGCAACACAAAGGTCTGGTGTGGCTTCAGCTCCAGTTTCTCTTGACTTCCATCAGTAGAGACTCATGCACAGGGGCCTTGAGGTGGAAAGTCCACTGAGAGGGGGATGTTGCAGTACTAGAAAGTGACCACAGCTGCCCACGAGAGGATTTTTAGGGTGCAACATAGGCCAAAAAGTGGGTGACAGTAATTAACCAAGGATTCATCCATGTAGAAGCCCCACTGGTGGAATTCCTATGGGTCCCCAGTGGATATCACATTTGCCCTTCCACAGCAAAAGTGCCAAGGGTCTGAAAGTGGCAGTATCACCACCCATAAGACAGCCCCTGGGAATATAAGGGGATTAGTTGGCACAGGGAGGTATAAATTGCATGCCCCTGCACATCCTGTGTGAATCGAGACCAAAATCATCTGAATGTAAATACAATTTTCTGATCTAGATTCTACATTTTGTTTTAAACGGATGTGCAAAAAATCTATGTAAAAAGACCTAATCTCATTTTGCAAGAGGCCATCTCACACTCTTTTCCCCCTGAGAAGGGTATTTATGTGAGAAGCAGGTGTGTGCTCTTTCTGCTAGGACCATTGTGTGAGGAAAAAGTGTTTTCATACATCACTTTGAAACATTACGTGGCTGCCTAGAAAACTAGAGGAGTGTTTTGGGAATACGCTGAGGAGAAGCTGACTTTTTTCCCCACCAGTGCTCCATTACTTACTGGTAAAGTTCTAAATAACTCAAAGTATCCTACAGATAAAGTACTGTTTGTTTGCTATTTTGTTTTTCCCCCCCCTAAATCTGGACCAGGTAAAAGCTGGGATTGAAAACCATAACTATTTCACAAAGAAGTTTTTTGTATATTAATATTATATTATGAAATGATGAGCCACATAGAAACCATAGTCAGAAATTCCCAGAAACACCTATGGAGTGTGGGTTACACGTTATATGTGTCCATATATAATATTCCCCCTGGGAACAGAAGGAAGATAATTGTTGATTTAATAGAGTTTAATCAGAGCCCTTATCCTGTTCAGAAGACATTTCATAGATTCCTTTCAATGCCTGACTTCACATGTGTCTTTGAAATCTCAGGGCTGCAGTAGATGTCAACCAGTTCATTCCTAAAACAGTCCACATTTTCCTAAGCAGAGATTCTATATATCAGAATGTTGCAGTTTTATGAGCTGATATTTTGTCAATTCCTAGGGCTAGAAATTAGAGTTATAACTTTAGAAAGGAGGGGAATATCTGCTCTCCAGTGGGATACCTGATTCCTTTCTAAACCCCGATGGCGTGATTGAATTCAGCATGTGTAATTTTCAATTTGTGCTTTCATCTGATCTCGATTTAGTGGGGAGGCACAAATTAAAATAATTCAGTGGGGATTTTTTTTTTTTTTTTATGATAGTGGGGAAAAAAGTGACAGGACTGTATCTTAGAAGTAGTCTTGGCAGAGCTAGGAGAGTTAGCAGAGTGTTGGTAAGAAGTTCACTGTTGCTAAATAAGTGCGTGTATTCTAAGGTTTATTGACTAGATCTCAACATTATATTAGAAATAGTCATTTATTCCATGATCATGCTTGTGGGTATGTATTAGTAACATCTCATTTAATTTTCTCTCCTTTTGAGGAATAGTCCTATGTTGACCTTAGAAATCATTTCATCACTATCTTCCTTCAAAAGGTATAATCCAATGCTAAAACTTAGACCAACTTTCCTTCTGGTGAATGAAAACCTTTTCAATTTATGCAGGTTAGCTGCTGAATAGTACATTGTGTTAATTTTGATTCTGTAATTTCAAACTGGAAAATTTGCATTTACTTTTCCTTAAAGACTGCATTAGCACTGGATTAAGGAAAGTAACAATAATTATTATTTTCTTTATCTTCCACAGTGAGCTTTAGTCTGGTTTAAAGCATTATAGTTCTCTTTCCCTCAAAATAAAAGTAGCAAACTCTATCTAGCATCATAGCTAATACTGTAAGTTGGTGTTTATGTTCAATAGAAATGCCAAAGAACATAGCGGGGTCTTCTGCACATATTATTTTAATGCTGCTGGGGTTTTGTTTATAATATTATGTGTCAGGGCACAGAGAGCTTAATGTAAGTGGTTTTTATTATTTATTAAATAGAAACACATATCCACTATTCCCAATTACACGAGGTAAAAAAATTTCAGTTAGGCCCTCAAATTCATGAAGTTTTAAAAAGTAATAAATTGGGTTCTTGTAATTCATTACAATCACAAAGGAAAGCTGAGATTCTCATGTAATCACTTGACTCCAGGAGGTGGGTTTTTAAGGAAACCACCAAATATTGTGAGATTTATGCTAAAATCACAGGTGATGGCAGTATGGCATCTTTCCTTCTGCATGAAGGCAGACTCGGTCAGTTCAGCAGCACAATGCCCACCATCCCGGAATGCATAAATGGACCTCAGTGGATCCAGGGAACTGCCATTCGGGATGGAGTGGGAGGGAAAAGCGGAATGTGCATTATCCCTATCGAGACACACAGAGAATCTCAAAAAAATAATTAATGTATCATAGAATCATAGAACTGGAAGGGACCTTGAGATGTCATCTAGTCTAGTCCCCTGCACTCATGGCAGTACTAAGTATTATCGAGACCATTCCTGACAGGTTTTTGTCTAACCTGCTCCTAAAAATCTCCAATTATGGAGATTCCACAACCTCACTAGGCAATTTATTCCAGTGCTTAACCACCCTGACAGGAAGTTTTTCCTAATGTCCAACCTAAACCTCCCTTGCTGCAGTTTAACCCCATTGCTTCTTGTCCTATCCTCAGAGGTTAAGCAAAACCATTTTTCTCCCTCCTCCTTGTAACAACCTTTTACATAGTTGAAAACTGTTATCATGTCCTCTCAGTCTTCTCTTTTCCAGACTAAACAAACACAATTTTTTCAATCTTCCCTCATAGGTCATGTTTTCTAGACCTTTAATAATTTTTGTTGCTCTTCTCTGGATTTTCTCCAATTTCTCCACATCCTTCCTGATACGTGGGGCCCGGAACTGGACACCATACTTCAGCTGAGGAGTAATCAGCGCAGAGTAGAGCGGAAGAATAACTTCTCGTATCTTGCTTACAAGATTCCTACTAATACATCTCAGAAGAGTGTTTGCTTTTTTTGCAACAGTATCATACTGTTGACACATATTTAGCTTGTGGTCCACTATGACCCCCAGACCCATTTCTGCACTACTTCTTCCTAGGCAGTCATATCCCATTTTGTATGTGTGCAACTGATTGTTCCTTCCTAAATGGAGTACTTTGCATTTGTCCTTATTGAATTTCATCCTATTTACTTCAGACCAGTTCTCCAGTTTGTCAGATCATTTTGAATTTTAATCATATCCTCCAAAGCACTTGCAATCCCTCCCAGCTTTGTATTATCCAAAAACTTTATAAGTGTACTCTCTATGCCAGGGGTGGGCAAACTTTTTGGCCCGAGGGCCACATTGGGGGTTGCAAAATGGTATGGAGGGCCGGGTAGGGAAGGCTGTGCCTCCCCAAACAGCCTGGACCCCGCCCCCTATCCACCCCCTCCCACTTCCAGCCCCCTGACTGCCCCCCTCAGAATCCCCGACCCATCCAACCCCACACCCCCGCTCCTTGTCCCCTGACAGCCCCCTGTCGGGATCCCCACCCCTAACCTCCACCCAGGACCCGACCCCCTGTCCCTAATCGCCCCCCTGAAACCTCCTCCCATCCAACACCCCCCCCAAACACCTTTCAGAATGTGGCCCTGCGAATATGGGTGGAGGGCTCAGGAGCAGGGGCAGCCACGCAGCCGGAGTGAAGCGGCGGTTTCCCCTTCAAAGTGCCGCTTCTCTCCGGCTGGCTGCGCGGCGGCCTGGTGCTCCTCCTGAGTCCTCCGGCCACGTTTGCAGCGCTCCTGCACCTCCCGCCTGCTCCCCTGCGCCTCCGCCCCGTGGGGCGGTGCATCGGTGCTGAGCTGCCCGAGTGCCGAGGCTGCGGGGGAGGGGGGACAGAAGGGGAGGGGCCGGGGGCTAGCCTCCCTGGCCGGGAGCTCAGGGGCCGGGCAGAATGGTCCCGCGGGGCAGATTTGGCCCATGGGCTGTAGTTTTCCCACCTCTGCTCTATGCTATTATGTAAATCATTGATGAAGATACTGAACAGAACCAGACCCAGAACTGATCCCTGTGGGACCCCACTCGTTATGCCCTTCCAACATGACTGTGAACCACTGATAACTACTCTCTGGGAATGGTTTTCCAACCAATTTTGCACCCACCTTATAGTAGCTCCATCTAGGTTACATTTCCCTAATTTGTTTATGAGGTCATGTAAGACAGTATGAAAAGCTTTACTGAAGTCAAAATATACCACATCTACCGTTTCCCCCCCTAGCCACAAGCTGTCAAAGAAAGCTATCAAGCTGGTTTTACATGATTTTTTTTTTTGACAAATCTATGCTGTTACTTATCACCTTATTATCTTATAGATATTTGCAAATTGATTGCTTAATTATTTGCTCGATTATCTTTCCGGGTACAGAAGTTAAGGTGACTGGTCTGTAATTCCCTGGGTCGTCCTCATTTCCATTTTTATAGATCCTGAAGCTGCGTTCATGTTTTCATGGCCCTCCATCCATGCTGTGGAATTCCTGCCCTCAGGGGGAGTCCTAGAAATAGGCCCAGATGGAGTCATGCAGCATAGACTTCTACCACTTGAGCGGAATGAATAACTCCACACCTTAGTGGGTCTGAGTCAATCCCTTATCAGTACAGCATCCCCTTTTGTCAGTAATACGCCAGCCTCGAGCAGAAAGCACTCCCTTCATATACATTACAAAAGGCAGCAGGGAGTCTTCCTGTGTAGAACCGCGTAAGAAAGAAACAAAACCAGAATGGGTTTTAGTACTAGGTGTCAGTCTGTATAGGGATATAGTATGTTTGTCAATACATTGGCTTCCCAAATACCTTCTTATAATTTGGCATTTCAAGCATGCAGTAGGTGAAAGTAACAAGGGAACCAAATATACTCTTCAAGTTTCTGTAACTGACTGTAACAAGTTAGAGAGAGGAAACAAAAAATGCTTTAGAGACTATGCAGAAATTAAATGCAGGTGCCATTTACAGTGCCACTCTAGACCCTGCTGATATTGTTTATTTCCCTTCTGAGGTAGAAACCTTTCTCTGTGAAAAGCCTGGGCAAGAGTACTGATGATATCCATGTGCAGCTGTGTATTACAGGGATACACACTCGAGAGGAAAACTCTTAAGGCCATCTCTGTTTAATTGAATTATTACCGCTGTAAGCAAAATGAGCTTTATCTATCTAGTATGGGGAAAAGCCCAATTGTTATATGTAGCACTTTAGGAGCTGGCACTTTTGTTTCGGTATGGCTTGGAAAATGTATTTATCCCAAAACAAATTGGGAAAGTTATTGTTTATTGGCAGAAACAGGTTCAAGATCTGGATTTTTTCCCTAAAAAAACTGGCCTTTGATGTGTTTCTTATGAGGTTTTCAGTCAGACCCAGCTAGGTTTAATTTTTTTCTAGTTCAGTAGGGCTATGGCCTTCAGTCATTTCTCCTGCTACTGACATGGAGTCTGCTCTTCATAATGGCAAAATGACAACCTCCTTGACTTTGCCCCATCAACTTTGTATACCATAGAAATGTGGGGCTGGAAGGGACCTTGAGGGGTCATCTAGTCCAGCCCCCTGCACTGAGGCAGGGCCAAGTACACCTAGACCATCCCTGACAGGAGTTTGTCTAACCTGTTCTTAAAAGACTCCAGTGATGAGGATTCTGCAACCTCCCTTCGAAGCCTATGCTAGTATTTAACTAACATTATAGTTAAGAATCTTTTCCTAATATCTAACCTAAATCTCCTTTAGATATACCAGTGGCATGTCAAAACAGTTAACCATGTGCATGCAGTGTTGTTGTAGCTTTGTCAGTCCCAGGGATATTAGTGGGATATTGGGCAAAGTTTGATATCTTCCATTGTTGTATGCAATCTTGTTGTAGCCTTGTCTCTCTAATATCCTGGAACTGACACAGATACAACAACACTGCATAGAACAATGGAAAATATTCAGTTTTGCCATCTGAAGTGGAAACTCCACAACATGAAGAAAAGGGAAGCAAAACTTAACTGTGACATCTACTTCCTGAGCAAATGAAAGAAACAAGGTCTCAGCATCTATAACTCTCTGACCACTACATCACCTTGATCAATCGGTCCTTCAGCTCTCACATAGATTGTGCTGATCACAACATACCTTCCATTCTTCTCTTGTCCTGGCCTTCCTTCTCCATGTGGAGCCATCCCTTTTCACGTTAAAATCTTCCCATCACTTAACAGACAGTTGTTGCTCCTCTGTTGTCATCAGCACCCATGTTTTGCTGCCATACAACATTGCTGGCAGTACTGTTGAGTTGAAGAGGTTGGTGTGTGTTGCCTTGATTTTTTTTCCTTGAAGGAAATCCTAAATGCGTGCCAACCAGCTTTCTTTCTTCGCGAGAATTCGCCTTCCTGATTGTGTTGCATTTTAATTTCTTGGCCCAAATAGATGTATTGCTCAACTTCTATTTGTTCTTCCTTGACTATTATTTGGGCTTTTGGCAATGCATCAGACCACATAAATTTAGTTTTAGAGTGGTTCATTTTCAGTCCGACGTGGCTGCTTTTTGTCGCGTTCTTGCAGCATTTTCTGTAGTTTGATAGAGTTTTCAGCAATCAACACAATATCGTCCACAAATATGAGGTGGTCTAACTGCTCACCGTTGACACTGATTCCACCATTCTAGTTCATCTGTCTCATCACCATTAGGCTGTAAGAGTTTTGGTGAAAGCGTATCTCCTTACTTCACATCCTTTTTGACTGGGATGCAAAGGGCAGTGTTGAACTGAGTTATATCCGTAGTGCAGTCAGAGATTGCTTCTTTAGTAGTTTAATGTAGTTTGTGTCAATGCCCTGCTCTGCAAGAGCTTTCAGCACTGCGTTGATCTTTATGTAGAGATCAACGTAGAGACCACTACATACAACTCCAAATATGTTGAGCAGCTCTGCAGGCAGACTTCGGAGAAACAGAGGAACTACTTACTGCACCTGACCTACTCCAGAAGGGACTACCTCAAAAAGAAATCACATGCAACTACTCCACAACCCACAGAATACCACCTCTGGGACGAACCATGACACCAGTACCCACCACTACATGACCCAAAAGATGGTCCAATAAAAGATATTACCTCACCCACCTTGTCACTCTAATAATCATGTATATGTCATTTAATGAGCAACTAAGTACAACCAACATCACTCAGCAGTTAGAAGGGTACAGTGCAGCAATAAACAGCTATGGACTTCAGTCTGTTTGATGGCTGATATGTGTTTTTGAGCAGATAAGGTAGACCACAATAGTTTGATGGCTATTACCCACACACATGTCAAATGGATTCAAAATGACTCAGTTCTCAGTGGGGGTGTTGTTTTCAATGTCACATAAGCACTAAATCATAGGTGATAGAGGAGAGTGAGTGGCTTCTTTTTATGTTGTTTCCTTGTTTTCTACCACTTAAAAAAAAAAAAACAGAATAAAGTATATATTATTGACTCCGAGACAGGCTCATAGTGCCTTAAGCTTCTTGTGATGGTTAATGGAACATTGTGGTAACTTATTTTCTTTAATTATAAAAAAATGGACTCTTATTTTCCTATATTCAGTCCGTCTGCACAGAGCTTCTGTCCCCAGGAGAGAGAGGTAGAAAATGAAGTATGTGTTTTTATAAAATAAAAGGAAAATTTTAATCATTTTTGAGACGCCTGTACAATACTGTGACAGCTATAGCAGGTGAATAATGTACCACTACATCAGGCACCCAGGTAAATGGGCATTTCTCCTTTCTTTGCTGCAAAGGCACCTAGAAAAATGCAAAGCGGTTTTTCAGTATATAGTGTGTCACTCAGTAAGGCCAACTGACACTCACAAAACACTTGTCCCAAATATTATACATGTATAAGAAGCCACTTATCAGACTCTGTCCATCTCAGTCACATCGTGACCCTACAGAGAGGAAATACTTGGGGTGGGTGACTCTCTACAGAAAAAGCACTGTTCTACTTTTGCTTTTAAACCTGTGGAAAAGCCATATAACTCTGTAAATAGAATTACAAAGGTTAGAAAAATATTACTTTTTTAGCTGTAATGCTAGAGTATATTTTGAGAGCAGTTGAGGTAGACCTTATGTACTTCACAGATGGCAGGGGGTATATTGTTCACAATTCAGTAGGCGTCGCTGCCGAAATGCCGCTGACAAGCAGCGTCATCCAGAGGTGTTGCTGCCGAAATGCCGCCGAAAATGGGCGGCATTTTGGTGGTGACGCCGCTGGATGCTGCTGCTTGTTAGCAGCATTTCGGTGGATGCTCATCCGCCGGCCAGTACATGGGTGTACTTAGACGCCCTGGTGGGTGCCATGGTGCCCGCGGACACCGCGTTGGGGACTCCGATTTAAACTATATCTTGAAATGCTGTTGCCCAAGGCGAACTCTCCAGAGCAATGTCTGAACAGCACACGTCTGTCTTATGATAGGTGTGTTGAACAAATATGAAAACATCTGGCATTGTGTACGTGAGACTTTAGGCAAGGACTTCTTCCCATTTCCCCTTGAAAGCTGCTGTAAGATATGAAAAAATAAAGTAGAAATAACCAGATGTACATTCACATTCCAGCTGGATTTGGAAAATACAAATTTAACTCAAACACTTATCAACCACTCCATGTAATTCTTTACTTCTTGAAATAATCACTTTCCTAGTACATATTTCATTGGCCATTCTTGGAGATTCATTTATATGTAACCTTTCTTAGAAAATTCGTTTTCATTTGAATATGCCTCTGATGAGACATTTTATCACAATAATTACATATCTGTATGAGCTGGAAAATTGGAAAATGTATAGTGAATGAAACTATACCCATATTATAGCCCTCTCCCTATAGTATGGTGCCAGTGTTTAGTTATAAGACTAACTTAATGCATAATTTCTGTACAGCCAAGTTTTTGGGGAAAAGGGGCACAATAAATGCCGTAAATATATAATGATTGTTGGGTCCCTGCTAATCAAGTGTGAGCAGCTTCCTGTTAATTAGAATTACTGTAGGTTGATTGCTGAAGGCACAAGGCTGTCAGTATTTAACTGAGTTCTTGCACTATTTTTCCCCGGGCTTTCTGTGTGTTAAATTCAACAATCATTCCCCTTCTCTGCTCTTTAGATTACAAGTATATAATAATCTATCACTGAGAAACTGAACTGTCTTTCACTTTAGACATAAATGTGATGAGACTGTGAAGCCACATTAAGTTCAAAGCACACAAAAATGTGAATAAAACCGAAGGAGCTCTGTTATCTGGGGAGAACACGTGTGTGCGCTCGCTCTCATACACGCACGCACGCAATATCTACCCTAATGGATAACTGGGGTTTCCTTTTAAGGGCCCTACACTGTTGTTTAATGTAACTTAAGAAAGCTTGTATTCATTGTCTCTCACAGTGTCCCGTGAGGCAGCAGGGTGGCTTGTACCCTGAAAGGTGATCGTTATGCACTAGTGCCCCCCCCCCCCCCCCCCCCCCCCCAAAAAAAAAAGAAAACCCAACAGCCCAAAGAGTATTGACAAAATGTTCAAAACCACCTAAGTCCCATTTTCAAAAGTGACTTGGGGTCAGATTTTCAAAGGCATTTAGGTGCCTAGTGTGATTTTGAAAGTCACCTAGGCACCTAACTTCTTTGCTTCTGAATATCCTTCTAGGTGCCTGTCTGCATCATTAGGCATTTAGGTCCAGATCTGAAAAGATATTTAGATGTTGCTACAGTCAGCATTGTGACACCTAACTGACTTAGGCACTTAGGAGACTTTTGATGAGACTTAAGCTCCCAAGTATCTAAGTTGCTTTTGAAAATGGGACTTGAGAATGTAAATCATATAGGTGCTTTTGAAAAATATACCCCTCATCCTGTAACCCACAGAATCATGATGCCAGGGGTGGGGAAGTTTTTGGAGCTGATACTGGGGTACTAAACCACCCTGTAGAATCTACAGTGTAGATGGACAAGGCCTCCCAAGGGTCTGCTGAGATGTAAAATCTGGGGACAAACCCTGATGTTCATTCTGTGCAGGGCAGTTGCTGCCCCCAGTGCAATCATCTGGGGAAAATCACAAGTGAAACTTCAAGGAGATGTCTTCCCTCACCGCAGCTGCTTCTTGTGTGCTTCTATGGGAGGGGCAATCAGGCCCCCTTTGAAACTTTCTGTCCTGACTCTCTTGCTTCCTTAGTGCCAAATTCTGAACCCTTTACTCACATTGATGAGGAAGTTACTCCTGTCAGTAATTAGAGTCAACGAGACTGCTCCGGTAAGTAACTCCTCACCAATGTAAGAAGGTCACAATCTGGCCCATAAAGGACATGATCCTGCTTCCTTCAAACTGGAAAAATTCCCACTGACTTGGTGTGTGAGGAGGAAAGAGAGGAGGCTCGGGCCCAATGCCATTTGTCTAAATGTAATTCTGATTTGTCAAAATGAAGTAATTACTTCATAGTTGATCCTCATTGTCAGAACAATTTCAATTTGAAAGCAATAGTAACACTACAGGATGAGTAGAGCCAAAGCATTTACCTGCTCATATGGGGAAAAAGCAGAACAGCTGTTTCTCCTCTCTGTCAGCACCAGGACATTACTGTGTGCCATTCAGCCTGCCAGAGCCTGACTGTGTGGACAGACCTTCAAAATAGGCAGCAAAGATCTGAACTGAGTAAGAGACACTGCAAAAACTAGCTTGAAGTTACATGGGTTAGATGTCTGGGACAGGTGTTTTTGAGGATCTTGGTTTCATTATTCATCTTTTGAGATGTTTAAATAATGTACATTTTAAAAAAGGTAAAATTGGGCCCAGATTGAATGAAGTCATCTCTTGTTCTGTACACCATGAGGTACAACATGCTCTATGCATGTATTCACTATGTCCAAAAAATGGACTGGAAAGATTCCAAGTGTCATTTTATCTAGATTAAGGCAACCGTTTAAAAGTAATGTTCAGTGATTTCTTTCCTATCTGGCTCAATACAATGATAAGCAGAAAACCCATCATTTTAAGGCTTCTTGAAATGGTTGGCTCCCACTGACAAGAGTTGCAGTGTAAAGATAAAACAGCAGATGGTACTCTGAAGCATAACTCAAAATGATATAATCCAACTCTATAGTGATAATGGTGTTGGAGAAGGGTTTGGGACAACTAAAGCAACAATTTCTTCTTTTTTAACACATAACATGTTTAAAATCCTGTGCACTGAGGTAATGACGTACCCCTCAGTTTTCTTCTGTTGTTTGCAATAGTAACAGACCTCTAAAACTGCCTTATGTATTTTTAAAAAGTAAGTGGATCTGTTATGATTAAAAACCCCACATATCTTTGATGTGTATAGTTACCTTCATATAAAAATCAATACATTGGATTAAAAAATGCCAGGGTACAAAGTGAAAGAGAACAGGTACAGATTAAAGAACTTCATTAGCACAACACACAGTATTCTTTTTTTTTAAGGAAATGGATTCAGGTTAGGAACGGAATGTTTCCATTTAATCAGAGTTTGATAGTTTTAGTCCACAATGGATCTTCTGTCTAACATCAGGAACATTATTAACAGATCAGTCATGGCATAAAAGGGATTCTCCTGATGATAGCCTTGCACTTTAAAAATTATACCAGTTCTCCTTGGATGAATAGTTGTTTCATAGGTATCCCAAGGATTTAAACCCACCAGTGCTTCTGCAACATATTTAAAATAAACGCTGCATTTACGTGAGGTAAACGTATCCTAAGTAAAATTGCAGTTGCATTTAGAGGTCAGATCTGCTGTTTAAAAAATAAAAATTACAGCTTTTTTAAACAATTCTTAAGCAAAACATAAAACATAAGTCAATGTGCAAAGTTGTCATTACATAATATATAGATCATTATGTGCATAACTGCAGCACAATTTCTAAAAGCGTTGGGTTTCAAATCATGTATATGACACATGCATCATCTCTACATATTAATAACTTTTACTAGAATGCCAAAAACTGACTAGTATATAGCTTACGGGATATCAGGCAAAATAAGATAATTTTTTTCCAGTTCAGGATTTTTAAAAATTTTAATAAACTGAAGAAACAAACTGCAATAAATGAATATATTTGGTATAAATTTGAAATGGGCTAAAACCACAGCAGTTTATCTGTCAAACTCCACTCTTGCCCAGATTTTGAGAGTTCAGATAAAATGGGAACTGGATACAAACCATTCCAGCTTTATTCATCTCTAAAAATAAAAAAAAAATTATAGTACAAAAAGATCACTGATAAAAGGCATAATATATATGAATTATACACTGCATAATAATTCACTTCTTTTCATAAAGTTCAGAAAAGGTAGGCAATATACCATCTAAAAATGTCTACTTTGATCAGCATCTTTTCATTATGACTGATTTTCCAAGACCTACTCTCTGTGATTCAGATGTAAATGACTATTTCTACTTTATGAGGACTGATTTTCTTTTTCCAATGAGGAAAGCTTGTAATATCCATCTTCTTTGATCTGTGGCATTATATGAATAGCATTGCATTATCTCCTGAAAATAACAAGATGTAACACCTACAGTATTGGGTTAGCCGTATGCAGATGGATTAGATTCAATCTCACCTTTTTGAAAGTGTGAGGGCCTAATTCTGTTGTGAGGTGCATGCAACTGGCTACCTGTGAAGTCAATGGGATACACCTGGACACATCCAAGACAGAATTTGGCCCTTGGAGCTTTATACTATTACAAAATGTGTCATAGAGTATGCAGGTTAGAATTGCTGCTCAGAATGAGGCAGTATGATCCAATGGCTAGGCTACTGGACTGAGAGTTTGCAATCCTGGATTCTGTTCCTTGCTATGATACTGATCTGCTGTGTGACCGTGAGCAAGTAAGTTTGGCTCAGTTTCTCCTATTCTTTTTATATTTATATTGTAAGCTCTTCAGACTGTCTCTCCCTATGTGTTTGTGCCAGGCCTATTGCAATAGGTTGTTACTGTGTTTATGTCAATTCCAAACTGAGCCTCAAAAAGCTTGAGTAATAATATTTTTTCTCATCTAGGCAGTAAGGTAACTGAATCAGAGGGTGTTTTTTAAAAGTTAAGTTTTGTGCTGATGAATGGTGCTGATCTGACAACTTCCCATTCCTTTAAACACAGATCTGCAGAGGTAATGTGAACGTTCCACAGTGCCCTTGCAGTGTTCCTCAGTGTATTCCAAATCTAGTGTCTATTCCATCTCCATTTCTTGACATATTTACTAAGATTGCCAACAAGATGGCTAACTGGGGGGGTGGCTTTTGTGATGTGGACCCCCATCAATTAAGAAGTGGCCAAAGACCACCCTCCTATTTCACAAAGATCATTGAATGACATCCAATACAACCGCTTTGGATCACTCCAATAATCATTCCATTATTAAAAAACAAAGAGGAGCTTTTGCTGATACAGACTAACATGGCTACCACTCTGAAACCTGTCTCTATTATTAAACTTTCCCATTCCCTGAGACTGGTATGTTACTTTAAGGTACAGTAATGGACTCTGGATAGACACTAGCATTTTCTGTCCAAAATAGTGTGAGTGTAATTAATTAGAAGATATTAGTAAGATTTGCCTTACTGCCTAAGTCCTTTGGAACATGGAAATGGAAGGAGTCAAGTGTCATAAATAAAATATATTTAAAAAGTTATTTTTGAATAAAAAGCCATTGCAAAAGGTGTACTTTTTATATATTGAGCTAATAAACAGTTCAGTAAATCCTTTGCAAACTTGTCAAAATGTCATATCCAGGTACTGGGTTGGAAAATTAGTAACTGCTGAAGTGTGTGAGTGTTTAAAGGTGTCGCTGTGTCTGGCAGCCTGGCAGTTTTTAGCTTCTGGCATAAAGGAGAGATGTTAATCATTATGGTTGATATTTAAAATGTCAGAAGACCTTAGCATGAAGATAAAGGATTTAAGGTGAGCCTCTGCTGTGTGGCATTTTGTAATATAACAGGAGGGAGAAAGGAGCATGTTCCATTTTTTTAAACACAGTGAAATTATAATAGCTCAAATGGCATCACAAGCAGCAAACCAGTAGAGTGTAGGGCTGTGAAGTGGGTGGTTTAGCTGTTGCTCTTGGTGTGGAGCTCTCTTTCTCAATGGTTCTTCTCGTCAGGTTCTCATAATATGCTCATCAGTGTGAATGCACTGCACTCAAAAGTATTGATAGGAAAGAGAAGTTAGAATAGGGGACATGGATTCTTGACTTCTGTTCCTGATCCTGCCGGGAAATGGGGGAAATTCACTTCTCCTGCCACAAGCTCCCTTCTAGTCTAGAACAGTGGTTGCTGCTCTGGATTTTCTGTGTATTCATTGGATCAGCATAATTGCAGAATCATTTTACTTCTGCTTCTACTTGCATTGACTTCAATTTACTTGCTAAGGGAAGGCCTAAAATTGGTGTTGGGGGGAGGTCATCTAATCTCTCTATAATTCCATAAAGAGCTGCAATGTATGGTCCAGTGACCTGAGCCTAGGAGTGGAAACCTATAATTCCTGAGTTCTAATCTCAGCTCTGACACTGACTTCTTCCGCTGCAATGTTGATACCATAAAATAAGGTGCTAATAGTTACTTAACTACTGTATGGGACATTAGGAGGATTTGTAAAGCACTAGGAAGATGAAAATGTCCCATAATTGCTAAGTGTTATGGTTGCATAATCCTTTTTTAGAAAGCAGTAGAATTAGGACTGGTCTACACAAAATTTGTATACTGACTCAACTATTTAAACTAGGGATGTGATTTTTCTCCTGAAATAGTTAAATCTGTATAACCCCTAGTTTGGATAAAGCTATATCTGTATACGGCCTACAAGGCCTGGTCTACACTGGGGGGGATCGATCTAAGATACACAACTTCAGCTGCGAGAATAGCGTAACTGAAGTCGACGTATCTTAGATCGACTTAGATTGACTTATTTCGCGTCCTCGCGGCGCAGGATCGACGGTTGCCGCTCCAACGTCGACTCTGCTTCCGGCTCTTGCAGCGGTGGAGTTCCGGAGTCGACGGGGAGTGCATTCGGGGATTGATTTATTGCGTCTAGACAAGACGCAATAAATCGATCCCCAATAGATTGATCACTACCCGCCAATCCGGCGGGTAGTGTAGACGTACCCCAAGAAGCAGTCCCTATACTGATATAACTGCATCTCCACTAGTGGGTTGTACTGCTTTAACTGTGTAGGTCCAATTAAAGCGGTACAACTTTTATGTATAGAGATGGCTTAACTGTGCATTGTAAAGCTCACACATTTTGTTGAACTATGGAGTAGTGAAGTTCTGCCAGTGTCCCAAATTGTTGCCATTGCACAACAAACTACTATCTGCCCAAGGAAAGCTCGAAATATCAATTTAAATTCTAATCTTTATTTTCAAGTTCAGTAATGATGAGCAATCCTCTTTGCCATATGCCCTTCCAGAGTGCTTAGCTTGGCAGTTGAAGCATAGCACTTTTTAAAGATAACAGAGATCAGCAAAAGATATATTATATGGTGAAGACCATTTTTAATATGCTAGGAAACTAGATGAAAACACAAGATTTTTGCTCCTGGCAAGGTAACACAGAGTCTTTATGGTTAGTATTCAAGATTTGAAAAGAGAATGGGAAAAGATTGATGTCTTGATGGATAATAATTGACACTTAGCTGTCCTCACTTTCCTATACAACAAACTATTTTCTAAAAGCAGGAATGCATTTGTGGTGCTGTTACCTTGGTGTCATTCTAAATAATACAGTTCTATGCCTCAGCCTTTATCCATCATTTTAAGTAAATACTTTTTTTCCAGGAAGAATGAATCGCTCAGGGGATTTGGCAGTGGGCTACGGATTTTTGCATCTGGGTTCATAGGGTCCAAGGCCAGAAGGGACCATTGTGATCATCTAATCTGACCTCCTGTATATTACAGGCCAAAGAACTTCCCCAAAATAATTCCTAGAGCCATGGGTGGGGAGTATCATAGGCTGGGGGAGTCTGTGCCTCCCCAAACAGCCAGGCACAGCCCCGCCCATGCTCTGCCCCCCCATCCCCTCCTCCTTCTTCCTGTTCGGCGTGGCTCCAGTGTCCAGTCCCCCTTTGGGGTGGCCCCAGCTTGGGCTGTGCCACCTGCCCTCCCAGTGCTCCATGTCTGGGGGGCCTGTGGCCATGCCACATGCTCTCCATAGCTCAGGGGCTGTGTGTGTGTGTGGAGGGGAAAGGGCTGTGGCCACACCACCCACTCTGTCATCGCTCTGGAGCTGGGGGCGGGGGCTGCAGCCATGCCACTCGCTCTCCCGGTGCTCCAGGGCTGAGGAGGCTGGGGCTGCACTGCCTGCCCTCCTGGCGCTCTGGGGCTGTGAGGCTGCAGCTGCGCTGCCCACCCTCCCATTGCTCCAGGGCTGGGCGAGGGCCAATGGCTGCAGTGAGTGTGGGGGACGGGCTCTGGGCTCTGTCAGGGGGCATGGAAGGCACAGGGCCTTGAGCAGAATGGGTGGGTCTGGGGGCTAGCCTCCTGCAACCGGCGGTTCAGGCACCCCCCATACCTAGAGCAGATCTTTTAGAGAAACATCCAATCTTGCTTTTAAAAATGCTAAATTGTTCCAGTGGTTAATTACTTTCAGCATTAAAAATGTATGTCTTATTTCCAGTCTGAGTTTATCTAGCTTCAACTTCCAGCCTTTAGACCATGTTAAATCTTTCTCTGCTTCATTGAAGAGCCCATTATCAAATATTTGTTCCCCACTTGGTTACTTATAGACTGTTACCAAGTCACCTCTTAACCTTCTCTGTGTTAAGGTAAATAAATTGAGCTCCTTGAGTTTATTACTGTAAGGTATAAGATCCTTTAATCATTCTTGACTCTTCTCTGAGCTCTCTCCAATTTACCAACATTATTCTTAAATTGGGACACCAGAATGGACATAGTATTCCAGTAGTGGTCACAGCAGTGTCAAATACAGAGGTAAAGTGACCTCTCTATTCCTACTTAAGATTCCCGTTTATGCGTCAAGGATTGCATTAGTCCTTTTGGCCCCAACATTATACTGGGAGCTCATGTTCAGCTGATTAGTCACCGTGATGCCCAAATCTTTTTCAGAGTCACTTCTCAGGATACAGCCCCCCATTGTGTAGATATGGCCTACATTCTGCTTCCACATGGATATAGACATTTACATTTAGCCATCTTAAAATGTATAGTGTTTGCTTGCGCCCAGCTTTTCAAGCAATCCAGATCATTCTGTATCAGTGACCTGCCCTCTTCAGTGCTTGACACTCCTCTAATTTTTGTGTCATCTGTGTACTTTATCAGTGATGAATTTGTGTTTTCTTCCAGGTCTTTAATACAAACGTTAACTAGTGTAGGGCTAAGAACTGATCCCTGCGGGAACCCCCTAGAAACACACCCATTTGATGATGATTCCCTGTTTATAATTACATTTTGAAACCCCTCAGTTAGACGGGCTTTTAATCCATTTAATGTCTGTAATGTTAAATGTATATTGTTCTAGATATTTAATCAAAATGTCATGTGATACCAAGTCAAACACCTTACAGAAATCCAAGTGTATTAAATCAACATTATTACCTGTATCTTTTTTGATAACATGACAAGCTTGTATCAAGTTAGTTTAACAGGATCTATTTTCCATAAACCCAGGTTGGCATTATGTTACCCTCCTTTAATTCATCATTAATTGAGTCATATCTGAATATCAGCTCATAGACTCATAGACTTTAAGATCAGAACGGACCATCATGATCTAATCTGACCTCCTGCACATTCCAGGCCACTGTACCTCACCCACCCACTCCTTAGTAGACCCCTAACCTCATCCTAAGTTACTGAAGTCCTCAAATCATGGCTTAAAGACTTAAAGTTATAGACCATCAACCATTTACACTAATTTAAACCTGCAAGTGACCTGTGCTCCATGCTGCAGCATCTCTGCCAGTGTGACTCTGGGGGAAATCCCCTCTCGACACCAAATATGGAGGTCAGTTAGAGCCTGAGCATGTAGGTAAGATCCACCAGCCAGACACCAGGGAAAGAATGCTCTGTAGTAACTCAGAGCCATCCCTACCTAGTGTCCCATCACCAGCTGTTGGAGATATTTGCTGCTAAAAGTCTCAGATCAGCTACATGCCATTGTAGGCAGTCTCATCATACTATCCCCTCCATACATTTATCAAGCTCAGTCTTGAAGCCAGTTAGGATTTTTGCCCCCATTGCTCCCCTTGGAAGGCTGTTCCACTCCTTTGAACATTAGAATCCTTTGCCTAATTTCAAACCTAAACTTGTTGATGGCCAGTTTATGTCCATTTGTTCTTGTGTCCACATTGGCGCTTACCTTAAATAACTCCTCTCCCTCCCTGGTATTTATCCCTCTGATGTATTTATAGAGAGCAATCATATCTCCCTTCAGCCTTCTTTTGGGTACGATAAACAAGCCAGTTTTTTTGAGTCTCCTCATGTAAGGTAGGTTTTCTATTCCTCGGATCATCTTAGTAGCCATTCTGTACACCTGTTCCAGTTGAACTAATCTTTCTTAAACATGAATTGCACCCAGTATTCCAGATAAGGTCTCACCAGTGACTTGTATAATGGTACTAACACTTCCCTGTCTCTAGTGGAAATATCTCACCTGATGCTCCATGTTCACATGTTGAATCCAGCCCAGGTCAGGAGCGGCCAAAAGTTAGTTACCATTTCATGGCTGTTTGATAGGCTGTGAAACAAACTTGGTTGACCCTGTCCTGTTCTCATTGGAATGGGCAGTGATCCGTATTAGTGCAAAAGCTGCCATCACCATGACATCTTTGTTGGTAGCCTCTGTGGAAAGGCCAAGCATTGAATGGCCAAGGAGATTGAACAAACCCATTCTGACATTTCCCAAAGGGTACCCAGGATTGTGAGACAACTTGATACCACCTGCCTTTAGCGTGAGGGAGCACTGACTGTGTCAGCCGGGGCTCGGCTCCCTGACTCTCTCAATCAAAAGCAACACAATAGGGTGACCAGATCCCACTAATACTTCACCAGCTAGCCCACCTGATGGGAACTGGAGTTGGGCTGAGAATCTGGGATAATCAGGTGGCAGAGCACTGGGGGTACGATAACTTGTGCACTGAGAACAAAGGCTTTATTTTTCCATAACAAAATCAAGTTTGTTTAATCAAAAGCATTAAAAAGACTCATTTGTTTTCCTGATCTCAGAGATAATTGATGGATATTCTTGCCATGTCTTGTATTTCACTAAAACAGACAACATTAGGTAGAGGCAAGTTTTGTATCAGTATCATCAGGTGCAAAATATTGCCTATAATTTTAAATATTTAAGGCAACTTTGACAAGTATAAATTTGACAGCCAGTGGTCAGAATACATTTAATATAGCTTTCATTTGCTGAATTGAGTAGGCCTAAGGTCTCCCTAGGGTAATATGATGTAAAAGATGTTCAGTGCACTAATTTACTCACAGGCCATTAGCTCTCTCCAGAAGCTAGGCTTTAAAGACTTAGACAGAAAGAAAATATGCTTAAGATGTCCAAAGGATTCAACATTTCTTCATTTCCTTAATGTTTAACCCCCCGTTGGTCACATGACATACACTAAAGGGTAGATCTTAGAAATTGTGATAATGGAGCTTGTTCTTTTGCACTAAATATTTAGTGATTTTTCATTACTTAACTAAAGTGCAGTGATTTGAATTTGAAATGTAAAGTGGATTTATTGCAGTCAGCTGTGACAAACAGAGTTCTGTGCTGTTTCAGTATTTTTTTGGCACAGGAAAATGAGAGGCTAACTTGGAATATAAAGAAAAAGCTTCATAAAACTTTCTGTCGCTGTTTTCTAATTATAATGAGGTACCTATAAAAATGAATAATGAAACAATGTATTAACAGACCTAATGAAAAAAGACTGCTTTTACTGTATACTATCACCCTACCATACTATAGACAGGATTTTATTTTATGAAGATAAGTTTTATATTAAATGGTGAGAAACTGTAGAATAATACATATCAATGGAGGCTTAATGTCACATACCAAATTGTGTTGGTGTCTGAATAATATATCATACAATGTCGTGCCAGCAGTTTTAACAGTCATGTACGCCATCATTATTACATTATCAAAGGGGCCATCTTCTTAGCACGGGGTAGTTTAATAGCTTAGAGTATGCACACAATAACAGATAATTATCGGGTATCCGATGATCTCAATTGAAAATCAATTAAAATAAGTAGCAGTTAATGTGACCATAGATGTAGACAAAGTGAAGCACACTTGACTATTACAAATTATAGCAGGCAGCCAAAGGAACCCTATGGAGATACAAGGATAGAACGTGGCTAAATTAGTAAACTGTGTTGACACACTGGCTGTCATTTTAAATGCGTGACTGTGGCATATTCCCAGTTCTGGTAAACCTTATAAGTTCAGCTTACTTACATTTTATGAAAACGGAGAGCAAAATATGATTTTTAACAATTATAACAGTAAAATGGAAAGAGGAAGCTGTCTCAGTGGGGGAGCTGCAGGGGGCTGTGTTGCTACCTGAGTTCAAAAGAGACTGCCAGTAGGATGCTTTTTAACCTGGGGCTGTCAGCGTGGTAATGCTCTCATTCTTCTAAGAGAGAGGATGCAGGATTCCATCCCATTTCCCAGCCACTTTGTCCACAGTGGGATTGCAGCATCACACAGCTGCAGCGGGAGTTAGGGAAATGTAAATCTGGGACAATTCTGCCCTGTTGTTACTGAGTCGCAGAGCTTAAAGTTCCCTTGGCGTATGCCCTTAGTTGGGATAGTGGCCAAGAACAGAACATATTCAGATGCCTGGGAATGGAGGGAGAGAACAAGCCTTTTCTTTTGATTTCTAACAGGTGCCAAATGATTTTGTCATATTTTGGATGAAGTGGTATTCATTTCATTCAGAAATTTGTATGCCCACACGTGGCTCAATTTGTGCATCACAAGATTGATCCGAACAAAACTTTAAAAGAGAGTATGACCGTTTTAAAATCGATTCCTGCATTAAAAGCACAGGATATAATATCCTCTAATTTGCCAGAACATTCCTGAATATTTTAAAAAAGGAATATCACTTATAAGACAGAATTTGTTACCATCAACTCTGCTCTCTACCCCCCATTATTAGCATGCTGTATTTGCAGCCCCAGACTTCTAGTACTGGTGACTTTTTCAAGGTCATTGACTGTATCAGCCAGTGGAAGGTTATATCACAACACCACGGCCACTGCCTTCCATCATGAACTGCACATTTATCGCATGCTAATTTCAACCGCAGTGTCATTTTTGTCTCCTCTGTCTCCTTTCCCACAGCCAGACTTGCCAAGTCCTGCTGTTTCTGCCTTTACAACACCTCTAAAATCTGACCATGCATCACATTCCATTCTGCCCTATTAGTATCCATTCGACAGATGATGTAATTTCCTGCAATCTGATCTTTGATTGTGAACAATATCTAGTGGAAAACTCTAAACTCACATTTTCAATCGGAAAAAAAATTCACTAATTGCCTCAGCATATAATATTTCTTTGGTAATATTTTGTACTAGAACTCTGATCCTCGGCTGTGTTTCAGTCACTTCCTGCTATTCCAGGGACACAGAGTCCCTAGAGCTATGGGAAGATCACCTCATCATAGACAGTTCTCTCAGAAACATAGTGCTGGTGTATTGACTACTAACTCACCCCTACTTGTGGAGCTGGCGTAGAGGGTGTGGCTGTGGGCTCCTATGCCCTGGGTGGTCCACAGTTGTTGTAATGACAGACAATGCTTACTATAGCAGACTTCAGGCTGTTCTAATGTTCTTCAAGGGGCCACCCTCTTGCGTTGCATAGCAGGGCCAGCATCAAGCCATCTTTGTACCCTACCCCATCCCAAGGTACACAGTGTGCTCCTTGAACACTGCTGACAGTGTCGTATTCTGTCTCTTAAATGATAGCTAAGATTTATCATAAACTCATAGTCTGTGCTTGAATTCACATATCCCATTAACTTTTTCACTGCTAAATTATTGAGAACATGCTTTTTATCTAATTGACCATGATGTAGCTGTACAGATATATTTAACTTACAGCATGGCATAGTCCTTTTCAAAAGTCTTTTTCCAGTGTGTGTGTGTGTGTGTGTAATATATATATATTTTTCAAACCAAGTATTACTTATTTATTCTGCACTTTTCAAGTGCAGCTAAGGGAACTGCACAAACAAGAAGTGAGAGTATAAAAGTAGAGTGAGGTTCAAGACTGTAAATGGGCCTCAGCCAAAACACAAGGTCTGAACTATGGATTTAAATCTAAACTAGATTCACAATTTTTAAGACCCAAAGGAAGTATTATCATACTCTCGTCTGACCTCCTACATAACGAAATCCAATTTTGAGTCCAATGATCTGTGATTGAACTAGAGCACATCTTTTAAAAATACACACAACCTTGATTTGAAGACTAAGTAACAGAGACTCCACCACATCCCTTAGTAATACATTCCATTGGCTATTTACCTGCACTTTGCACCTTATTTCCTGCTTGAGTTTTTATAGCTTTAATTTCCGGCATTGGATTTTGTTAGGCCTTTGTCTGCTGTAATAAAGAGCCCACTAATATCGGATACCTTGCTGTATAGGTACTCACAAAACATGGTCAAGTCACCTCAACCTTTTTGGACAGTGTTGTTAATAAAATGGAATAAGATGAGCTAGAGAAAATCAGTGATTTGATTGTCTTCCGTATGTGCTTCGTTAAAAGAATGTGGAGTTGTTGAGACCATCTCAGATCCCCTCCAGTGAGAACAGTTTGTGAAACTTACTTTATTAGAAACCTCAAACAGTATTTTGGGAGCATGTATGTTACATTGTAATAATTGCTTTACTTCATTGCTGGACATTTATCTTTTGACCTTATGACTGACAGTACACCTCAGGGGAAGAGTTATTAGTATATAGTTTACACGATTCATGGGTTGTGAGCTGTGTATTTTTAGTTGCTCAATGCACTAGTTTTGCAATAGCAAACCACTTCCTCAGTGGATCTGAATCTAAATAAAAACACATAAGCAAGTTAAATCATTCTTATGAACCAGTGAGGAACACTTCCTTTTAATTTTGGTTGGATTACTCCAACGTGTCCATGTATGTGTATGAAAACTCACAAAAACAGGTATGATGGTGTCTATAGGTCCCTCCCCCCCATTATATACTCCCTATACATCCAGATTCTTCTGAAAAAAGATTTAGAGACTATTAGGGTATTCCAGAGACTGAACCAAATCAATAGAGCCAGATCCTTGGCCCTAGTGCAGCTGTTTGCACTGCTCAAGTGTTGTAAAGTAGGCATAAGACTGGGTTAAAAAAAACCTTGAGGATTACCCCAGCCTAAGAGAATCCCCTGGCAGCTGCTACACTACCCCATCTCCTGATCCCAAGTACAAGAGGCCTGGCTTTGGAAAAGTGGATATGGCTGAGGCAATTCCCAGGGGGCAGAATGGTCCATTGGGGCTATGTACAGCTAGCAGAGCAACTTTCCTGGTTTCTGGCATTACTGGGGTTGTGGGCAAAAGGTCACACACAGCCATCTTTGCATATCCCCTCCTGTGCTGCAGCCAGTAATAACATATAGCCAATAATTACTGTGTAAATACATTGGAAACAATGCTGGCCTAGGTTCATGGTAACTCATATTACTGCTACACATTAACTCTTGATAATTGTAAACAATTTACATCGTCCTGTCACATAAACACATTTTGCAGACAGTTAATAAATACAATCTGCTGCAGACCCTGTGTGAAGTACTGATATTCACTTTGAAATTCTGCATTACAGGAAGGAAGATCTGCGATATAGTTCATTGTTTCCTGCAGTTTTATGAACTTCAGGGTCACAAAAAACACTTCACCCTTCGGGGGTGTGTGTGTGTGTGTGTGTGTGTGACAGTGGTAGTCTTATACAATAAAGGTTTTATGCTCATGAGATTAAGATGAACGCATTACTCATGAGTGACGAAGTCATGTGAGTTACTCAGTTCATCCCAAACAAGTGTTGGTAAAACTTCATACCACACCACATCATCCTGCATTCAGAATGTGCCACATGTTTTATTTTAGGAGTGTTTTATAGTGTTTTTAAAAATTTGACACTGCATTTTATATCCCTTTGGTAGAACTACCATGAACATATTTTAGACATATCTAAAATTACCTAAAATGCCACATATAATAAAGTCCGATATCTTTATGATCTAAAGTAAAGGCCATTGAGAAAATCAACATTTGGAAGACATTACTGCATAGTTATCACATAAAGTTATCACAGTATCTCCTAAGTATTGGGAGAAAATGTGGCAATTTCAGATAGCGGTGTGTGGTAACTGTTTGTCAGTGATGACTTTCCAGTGGTAACCTCTGTGACTGGGCTAGAAACAAAAACCTTATGAAAAGTGGATTAGTGTCTATCCAGTGGTATAAAACTCCTATTTGTAGCCTTGATGATCTGTAAGATATTGGACTGGTTTGCTGTCATTGTTTCAAGACTTAAAATTGTCCACTATAGGAATTGAGCCACTGTAATTTTGGGAGAATCAGAAAGTACTTCTTTAGTGGATTGTTTTATTTTTCAAATGGTGGTAATTTAAATACTCCTCCAAGTTGTGGAATGTTAGAAGTCAGTGGGCAGAATGCAAATGAAATGGTCAAAGATAAATTCCGTAGCCACGTCATACATTTTATCATATGGATACCATCTTCAGTCTTTCTCATGCAGTACTGAAAGCAAGGGAAAATCTCAACATGAAACCACACCATGCACATCATTGTGCATTAAATATGAGTGAGAATGGTTGAGACCGTATGTTTCTACGCTGCAGCCATATAAGGTGTGTGCATAATACATAAGCCTTTTCTATGTAAAGAATTCTTGCTGGATGTTTTCATGGTTCAGATATAAAAATAATTTATATATTTATTGAAGTATGAATTCTTGTGATGCTCAGAGGTAGTTTTTCCATATGAATGTTTCTCTTTACGTTGAGCTTGAGTTGACTGGTGTTCTGACATTTCCTCCCCTCACTGTATACCGTTCTGTATCTCTTTAAAGCAGTGAGCCATTCCGGTACTGATGTGACAAGACCTGACATGAAATTCCACTGAATAAAACAAATTATACACTAGAGATGTGCTGAACTGAATGAAAACAATTTGGACACCAGGGTCCAGGAAGGGTGCAGAGAAGCTTGTGACCCATGACAACCTTTCCTCTTAGAATTTTAAAAAAATGTTTCAGTGTGTCAGTATGAGATGTGACGGAAGGAAGAGTGCTACATTTAATCACTGTATTGGTAGAAATGACTTATTGAATAGCACTGTGCCATATTGTCCCATATGGTACAATGTGTTGTGACCAAATAGTTCATTTTTGGAATTGCGTGAAGGCATTGGTGGACAACTCCTGCTGTTTCAGACATTTCTGTTCTAGATATTTTAATCTAAATGTATCTAATTCAAACTTCAACAAGGACGCTCCACTTAGCAATCAAAGCTGTTTGTCTACAGTGGCCTGAATTCTGCTTTCAGTTACGTCCCTTCATCCCCACTGAGTTTGGGGTATTGCACTGGTGTAAATGAGGGTAAAATTTGGTTCAGTTTGTTGGTAAAGTTGTCTAACAATCAGAACTAATAAAGTATTCTTAGCAATAAAACTAGAAATTCAGTTCATGTTCCTTTTTTCTCAATAAACCAGGGTTGTTTTTTAGCGAATCCAGCCTGGTTTATAGTTTCATATAGCAAACCTATAAAATTCAGCATTCTCTGTGAGTTCAGTGTAAAACAAGGTAATATGTGATAGGTCTAACCTGAGTTTCACTTTGAGATTTTGGATTCATTCCCAGCGAAACCAGTGGACATATGATCCATGCATTTTCATAACCAAAGAAAATGTCATCATGAGACCTTGTGATATGAAATGTCAGGATTTTACATGGCACTAACATGTAGAGCTTGATATTCTGGTGGGTTTAAATCTCTTTGGTGGAGAAGGTAAAAGTTAGCTAATGACTATTTCATAAATGCAACAGAGGGTCCTGTGGCACCTTTAAGACTAACAGAAGTATGGGGAGCATAAGCTTTCGTGGGTAAGAACCTCACTTCTTCAGTATGCTCCCAATACTTCTGTTAGTCTTAAAGGTGCCACAGGACCCTCTGTTGCTTTTTACAGATTCAGACTAACACGGCTACCCCTCTGATATTTCATAAATAGTGATGAAATCATGTTCAATATAGGTCTTGTCTTGTAGTGGGTAATGGTGCACCCATATCTTTTACCCATGTTTTACTGATTAATGGTGTTTACCCAACTTGTAATGGTTAATGTCATGAGACCAGGTTTTGTACCCAGGTTGTACTTCTTTACTGTTGTTCCACTTCCTAACAGTAACCACTTACATGGAATACTAAACAAATTCTAAATTAAATGCACACTGTCATATAACTATCAAAGCAATAATGAAGGCTGCTTTTGCTACATACAGCTATGAAGAATTTTCTTATGTTTAAATAAAACAAAGGAAGACATGGAAAAAGTCCAAATGTCCTGGAACAAAATCCAAAGGCCCAAGAAAAAGAAAGAAAAACTAATACAAGAAAGTTATTTATCTAGGAGTATTCAGTAAGCATTTCCTCCAGCTTTCATAGTAAATGAACCCTTGAAGACATTGGACCTGATTTTTCTCCCATTTACACTAGTGTGACTCAATTGACTACACTGGGGCTACTCCTGATTTACATGGTTGTAAGGGAAGGATGAATCAGTAAGTTATTGTCAGTACGTTAGCAGTGCCAGCTTGTCCATGTAGCAACAGAACACAAATATGAGGCTTTAAAAAGGTGCACAGAGTGGATGTGTTACTAGTAATTAATGGTATTTGTTATCTTTGGAATGAAGATTCATTTATCTTTCTCATCTTGCTTTTCATCATGTAATTTTTTTAAAAACAGAACTGATGACATGGCATTCTGAGCTGCAGTCTACAATAAGATCTGCAAGTCAAAGGTTTTCTTCACCAGGAGAGGATAATTCACATAAAGTGTTTGCTTTCTGTGGTGTCCACTCAGAATATAGAAAGCATAGCTTCATTAACTAAAATGGAGCTAAATTGATTTATACCAGCTGATCATCTGGACCATAATGTTTGAAGGGAGTTTTTCATCATCTTATTTGAGCAATCGTGCATTTTGTAACTGTGTGCTGAAAATCATCCCTGGAAAAGTAGGGGAGTCCTTTCAGAATAACACCTGAAAAAACAGGACATTTGGTCCCTATTGACACCTGGAAATAAAAGTATTGGCTCAGAAATGTAGGTCACAGAAGACCAAGCTTACTGAGCCTGAAGAATCAGACTAACATTAAATATAGTCAATGTAATCTTAAATTTGTTGTACACTAGAAACTGGAGGCCTGATTGTTATCTCATACCAATGTAAATCAGGAGAGACGCTTAACAAGTCATTGGAATTACACCAGTGTAAAAACCTATTTAAGTAAGATCAGAATCAGGATGTCGGGCCAAATTTCTATATGCTTTTAAACCCATATATGCCTATTGGCATACATCGGATTAATTGTGTTATTCTAGATTTACACCAGTGTAAATGGGACCAGAATTTTTCTCATTGTCCTCACTGGAATGACTAAGAATGGAATTCTGAGGCTCATGTCTGTCATTCCAAACTATCTACTATTACTGCCTTGCTTTATGCAAAAGTTCAGTGCATTTTAGAATGGCTGTGTTGTGTGAAATTTAGTACAACCTGGACATTGAAATATACTATCATTGCATGTGGTTTATGAAATAAGCCATTTTTAATCCTACTTTTCAGAAAAAAGCACAATCAGAAATATTGGTCTCCATGGAAATATAAAGTAGATTAGACTCAAAGGCACTCAAAAGCAGTTACATGGGACATGTTCATGGACAATGATCTATGCATGAAGAGCCAGATTTTAAAAACCACTCAGCACCCAACATTGTGACACTTTTATAGCCAGATTTTTCAAAAAAGCACAGAACTCAGGGTGCTCAGTTTTTGAAAACAGACCAAGGACCTCTCTAGTACGTTCTCCCATCTTCAGCGGTGGCCAATGCCAGATGCTTCATATAATGGCATAACTCTCCTTAATGTACCTAACATGGCAGTACTGTACCATTGAGAGCTGTCAAACTGACCTTGAATAATTTATGCCCTGAAATATGCAATCAGATGTTCTTTGTAATTTTATTTTAGATAACCAACATTTAAAATATTTATTTATCTCCAAAGCAATTTCTTTACATTGCTTTACATCTATAGACATATGAACTGCCCAACCTTCCTCACTTTCATTTTTCTAATAGGAAAGACGCCAGATGTGTGTGTGCATATGTATACCCCAAACTGTAAACATTGTTCCAAAGATATGTGACTACAACTGAATAGATTAAAAATATTCAGATATTTAGCAGTATAAAACATATTTTTATGTCAGAAAAATTTATAGTACCCAGTATATACTCTTTTTGTCTGCACAACTCTAAATGCTGTATATGTGCTAAACATTTTTATTATTGTAAGTTGGACAGGACAGATTTTTCTGAGTTTTTCTGTGCTGTTCATTAGGTGAGCATTTTTAAATTAGTTATATGTACATCTTTTTGGAACTAAAGAGTCTATTCTATAGCCATTGTACAGTTATTACTCCCATAGTGGTAACAGGAGTTAAATGTATGTTGCAACAGAAGGTTAGATCAGAAAGAAGTATGTCTGCAGATATATTTTTCTCTCTTCAATTCCGTTTGTTTTCTTCGTTTACTGCTAAGAGCTTGTCTTTGTCAAATAGCCAATTCATCCCCTTATTTCATCTGATTCTGTCTTCCAAAGTTCACTTGGTCGCATGCTTTGCTAAAGTTTAATTTAGGGCAGCATATGTACACAGCCCATGTTTGCAAGGATTCTCATTAGGAAACAGCTGACAAAATGCTATCCTGAAACCTCTCAGAATTATACTTTTTTATAAATATAGGAAAAAACCCTAAATGCCAATATTAATTCACATGTATTTTAATGCCCGATGTTAAATGTTAAATGCTAACAGTGAATCTATGGAGATGGTGTCATATTTTGCAGTCTAAGTACTTTTAAGTAGCACAAGGTCTTTCAGCATAATTAGCAGAGAATATTGAACCCAGCCAGGATACGTCATTAAATTTAGAGTCTTCTTTATCTCTGAGAGTCTAATCGTGTGTGCAGAAGACTAATTGTTAATGGCATGGTCTTTATTGCTCATAGCTTTCTTTTATTTTACATGGAATGGTCTGCTTTGAGAGAAATAATTAGGTTTTATGGTCCTACCTGCATAGAGTCTTTTGTTGAACATCTTGTGGTTTTACCAATTCAGATCCTGAAAGCAATTAGCAGCAGTGAATGGTGCTTTTCCTAAAATCACACACATTGTGTTATTGTCTTATTCCTTTTTTCCTTTTCCTTTTTTTTTTGAACAGCAGTAGCAGATGTAGGAACTGTAGTTCCTTAAGAGTAAATTTCAATAATTATCTAGTGCAAAACGTGAGTTTGCAGGACTTAGGTTCGAAAATAGAAGATGTTTTGTTGGTGCATGTGTTTTAATGAATGGCAGGAAACTTTGTGTTGTTGAAAATAGAAAATGAAAAGTGCTAAGGAGAGATACAAAACACAACCTTACATAATTTTCAGTGACTATGTCATCTTTTGCCCTTGATATTACACTCAGTTTAATGGAAGGTTACTATAAGTAGGCATTGAGTAATCTTCTGCTAGCTGCTTACATGGATGAAAGATTTGTTTTTCTATAACAAGGGTCATTTGTTTTGTCTTGAAGTCTCTAGAGAAACGCTCATCACACTTCTGTAAGTACCGTGCATTCAAGAATTAGTGTAAGTGTAGTGTTTATACAACAGCAAGGGACTGTGTGTCAGCGACATTTAACAGATCTATTGCCTGTGGATTCAAAGGTGGAGATCTCAGCTTTGTTTTGTATAGGTTCCAAGTCTCACTTGTTGATTGACATACCTTGACATGTGTTTAGAATGAGATATTTAGGTCCATTAAAGAAAAACAACACAATGACAGAAAAGTTAGCATGAGCTGCATTTTTCTTTGTACTGGAATGGAAGTGGATAATTTTTTTGAGTCCCTGCTGGTTGCCAAGATATCTGGAACAGTACTGCTATGTCTGCACACACTCCATTAACTGCCAGTGCCCTCTGTTGCTGGAATGTTTTAAAAACAGGAAATTACTTGACACTGTATTTTTTTCCTGTCTCATGGGTAGACAAATTCTTTGAGAATTTTTAAGCTTAAACTCTATATTACCGGGTGATGTTATTGATTTTAAAATGCATAGAACTCAACATCCCAATTAAGAATTAATCTTATTTTAAATGCATTTTCTTCTCAAGGAAAGAAGAGACGTATTTAGCAAGAACTATGCAGGATTTTTTGTTTGATTACGTGAAGGAAATATTTCCCTGTGAAAATTACCGTTTGCTGATGGATGCATTTAGGGATAATCCAGACCTTGGCAGCTGGCTCCACTAGCCTCGTTTAGGCACTAGGGTGATGAGGAACTTTAAAGCACCAGGGCTGTAGGTGAGAAGTTATAGTAACCTGCTGTGTTTCCTGTGTTTTATAGCATTTATCATTAAGAAGGGAGTGAAAACAAGCAAACAAACAAAAAAATAGTGTTATACTGTCTCACCAATATGATAGAATAGTTAAATTAATGGCTAAACCTAATTAGGAACTGAAAAATTACAGCTTGTCTGCTGCCAACACTAAAGCCAATGGACTGTGAGATAGAGCTATGGTTACATTCCAGAATTATCTCACCATTGTTGAATCTTAAGATGGCTTTGCTGCCTGCACTTGGAAATAAAATAATCCTAGCAATTATGGTTTGTAATTTGTGAGTGGTTTGAAATGTAATGGCTTTTACTATAATAAATGGATTATCATATGTTGACAAAGTACAGGTTTAATTAACAGCGACAGATAAACCTACTTGCATTCAGAAGCTGTTTATATTAAAAATTACCTGATAAATGAAATTTTTTAGCATCCTAAGGACTCACTTGTGCAACTGTCATCTAGATCTGCTACCATATATATTCATCTTTGCATGGCAGTTGCTTGGATTTCAGGCCTGATACTGCAATGTTTGTAGGATGTATTTCTGAAACATTAGACTGCCATAACACTAATAAATTAATGGCTTGATTTATATATTTGTTATGGAGAGACTGCCTATTTATATCAGTGTAACTTCAATTCTTATGCATATTTTGGCTAAAGTGAGTTTGCAAATAATTATTTTCTAGTGGAAGCTCATAGTTTTTATTGTGTTTTAATCAGTTTATTTACCCATGACATTCAGCGAAATAAATAAGGCATGCTAGCCCCAGGATCTCATATACCATATTGTAATACCTGGTAATAGTACTCCCTGGGGAATTCTGTGTCATAGACGTTAGCAATGGAAAAGACCTGTTAGGCCATTTTGTACTTCACCCCCCTAACTCTTATTCCACTTCTTAATACAGGATTCTTCTCTATGTATTTTCTATTGCTGTGTCCAGTGCCATTTAAAAAATGTCAGCATCCCTGCTTAGCACCCAAATGAGACACTAGAAACAAAGCCCTTTGCTGAAGGGCTCCTCCATCATGATCTCTTGCGTCCTCCTGTGTGAACTAAATGTAGCACCGCTGCTGCCAGTGCAAATTACACTGATGTGAACTGAATACCTCGTTTGTTTGGTAAACGGAATCAAGAAAGAGAGTGAGATTTTGTGTTTTCATCTGTCGTCAGTTTAGCACATCTATCAGCTGCCTGTTGATGTAGACAGAGGACATGATGTTAGCCTCCAGCATGTTACTAACTTTAGTTTGTTTGGTAAGGGTTCAGCTTAGTTCATTTGTTTGGCTCCTATCATGTGTTGTGTGACTAAAGAGACAAGGAAAAAAGTTTTTATTTAAGGTCCCAGCATCTGATAATTTACTTGTTGGTTTAATGAATCAGACGAGGAGTTTTTATCTTTTTATTAGAGATTTTTCCTAGGTGTTTTACTGTGAAAAATAATTTTAAAAATTCAGATGGATAATCAGCGTATCAGCTATGAGTTATGATTTGCAGCACTGGCAATAAAGTTACACAAATGTGCTTGCAGTGCCAACATTCCATGGAGAGTTTTGGAATGCCCATGAGGTACCACTAAGGCATTGTCTCATGTAGATGAAGGCTTAAGGCTGCTTAAAATAGTTGTTACACCGCAGGGAACTGAAATGTCCACTGCAGTGCTCAGCTCTGCTGTTGGCTAGCCACTGAAGGAAACTTCATTGAAGCAGTGTTAATGGTATTTTTTGAGGGGGAGGATATAAGTAATCTTCCAGGTTCTTACCTCTCATTTTAAAATTTTATCTTAAAGTGTCTCCTAACAGTTCACTATAATTTTTTGTTTGGTTTATAAAAATGATGCCTACAGTTTTTGATTTCAAAAGGGCAGATTTGGGGACATTTAGGGAATTAATTAAAAAAGTCAGCTAGACTGAAGAGCTCAAGGACTTAAACGTGGCTGAGGCCTGAAATTTCTTCAAATCAATGATACAAAAACTATCGGAAATTTGCATCCCAACACACTGGGGAAAAAATGTAGAGAAAGGTTATTCATCCAACTGGGTCTGGAGCCATCTCCGAAGGGCTATTAGGAGTAAGCAGAGAGTCTACTGAATCCAAAAAGGGTTAATCAGCGAAGAAAGGTACATCATGGAGGTTAGAAAGTGTAAGAAAAAAGTGAGACCTGCTAAAAGTCAGGTTGATTTTAACTCTTAACAAAGAAATTAAAATACATAATAAGAGGTGTTTTAGTTATATAAATAAAAGAGAATAAGGAAGAATGAGGTTGGGCTATTATGCTGTGTGGATGGGAAGGAGGTTAAAAATAATCTAGGTATGATCCAAAAATTGAATGTATACTTTGCCTCAGTTTTCAGTAATGATGATCATATGGAACGTGTGCATAAGGAAATGAGTGATTAGAAATAGAATTTACCAAATCTCAGATGGAAGAAAAACATAAAGAGTTTAATGCGCTCAGATCAGGGGAACCAGATATTTTCCATCCCAGAATACTGAAAGAACTGGCACATGAGATCACTAGTCCACTAGCAAGGATTGTTAATAAATCTATCTATTCGGGGGTAGTACCATATGTATGAATAGCTTATGTTGTGTCTGTATTTAAGAAAGGAGGAAAAAAGTGACCCAGGCAGTTACAGATCTGTTAGTCTGACCTCCGTAGTAGGAAATGTTTTTGAGCAAATTTTGAATGAAAGAATAATTAAATGCATGGAGGCAAATGATAAAGGGAATGTAATGCAGCATTTACCAAAGGCAGTTCACACCAGACCAACCTGATTTCCTTCTCTGAGAAAATAACTCATTTTTTTACACAAGGAAAGTGTAGTAGATTTAATATGTTTGGACTGCAGTAAAGTATTTGACACAGTGCCATATGGGAAATTATTAATTAAATCAGGGGAGACAGATCAGTACAAGCTTTGTAAGGTGGATAAGGAATTGGCTAAAGGGGAGATGGCAATGGGTTGTGTTGAAGGTGAATTATCGGACTGGAGAGTGGTTACTAGTGGGGTTCCTCAAAGATTGGTCTTGTGATCAATCTTATTCAAAATTTTTGTTAATGACCTTGGTACAAAAAGTACGACTGTGCTAATGAAATTTGCTGACGATACAAAGCTGGGAGGTAAGGTCAATACAGAAGAAGGAACAGAATATTATACAGGAAGATCTGGAAGACCTTAAAGACTTGAGTGACAGAAATGGAATGAAATTAAATAGTGGGAAGTGCAGTGTCATGCACTTAGGGTCTAATATTATGAATTTCTGCTACAAGCTGGGGGCTTATCAGTTGGAAGCGACAGATGAGGAGAGAGACATTGGTGTGTGCGTCGATCACAGGATGACTGTGAGCCACCAATGTGTTGTGGCTTGAAAAAGGCAAATGTGATCCTAGGATGTATTAGGTGAGGCATTTTCAGTGGCAATAAAGTAGTATTAATAGCATTGTACAAGGAACTGCTAAGTCCTCATTTGGAATACTGTGTACAATTCTAATCACCCATGTTCTAGTTTGAATTCATCTTTCTTGAACAGAGAAGAACTACTAGGATGATTAGGGGAATGGAAGGCCTATTTTATGAGAGGAGAAGGGAAGAGATTGGCTTGGTTAGTCTTGCAAAAAGACAGCGGAGAGGGGATATGATTGCATTCTGTAAATACATTGCGGGTAATTACCAGGGAGGGAGAAGAGCTATTTAATCTAAAGGACAGTGTTGGCACAAGAACAAATGGGCATAAACTGCCCATGAACAAATTCAGACTGGAAATTAGAAGGTTTCTAACCATCAGAAGGGTGAGGTTCCGGAACAGCCTCCCAATAGTCCCAATAGATGGTATGGGGGCAAACAACTTAATTAGTTTTAAGAGAGCTGGACCAATTTGCATGCAATTTTATGATGGGGTTACTTGTGATAAGGGAGGAGCAGAGCTCAATAAGTTGTGGGGCTCATGTCCTGTTTATATCTTATGTTTCTAAAGCTCATGCTTCAGGGTTTCAGACAGCCAGGGGTCAGAAAGTGAGCCCTGTCCCCAAAATATTCTGGAAGATTTGTTTCTCCTTCTGAAGTATCAGGGATGACCATGACTGGAGATGGGACACAACTCATTCTCCCTCTCAGGTGCTTAGCTGGCTGATTCTTGCTCACATGCTCAGGGTCTAACTGATTGCCAAATCAGGAAGGAATTTCCCCCAGATCAGATTGGTAGTGACAGTGGGAGTTTTTTTTTGCCACCTTCTGTAGGGTGTGGGTGTAGGTCACTTGCCAGGATTATTTGGCAATGTTTCACTTAATCACTTCCCTGCAATTGCAGGGGCTTCAAGCACTGGTGGTTCACACTCCCTCCTTTTGTCTGCTTGTGGCACATAATAGCCTAATCTGCTGTGGGTCTCATTCACTTTGGTCTCATTTCTGTTGTTGGTTTTAGTGCGCGGGTGCTAGGTGGTGGTGGTGGCCTGTGATATACCGGAGATCAGACTATATGATGTAGCAGTCCCCTTTCGCCTTAAATTCTATAGCTCTAAGTACAGTCCCCATAGTGGTGGAAGGTCATTGATCCACTAGGACAGATATTGAGATTTTTCTATTAGTAACCTGTACCTTTACTGACATTTTGTTTATATCTTTCTTTTAAAGTGAACTGATATTATAATATGATGTAGGTGCATTCTTTACTCTGTCTTCTGTATCTTCTATAGCTCTCAAGAAGAAGTTTATTTTTCTTTTCAGTGCTATTGCCGTGGGCATTCTAGCTAGCTTTTAAAATTTCAGTTCACTGCTGCATGAACAATAATATATGCCACTAATACATTCCTCTTTTCCTCTGGCATCCCGCCATCTTTGTCCAAATTTATGTGTGATATCTATCTATATAGATACATAACACTATTCACATGTGTGTAAATACATAATGCAAAAAACTACTGTACATCAGTGTAAGTTGAAATCATAAGAAGTCAGAAATTGCAAAATATGAGCTTGCAACATCAATGCTAACCAGCTACATTACATATCTGGTATAACTTTTATGATATTCACAGCAATATATTAAACATTTTAATTTAGAAAAACAGGAATGGAAAATAGTGCTCTATGTACAATCTGGCCAAGTTAATGCTGCTATTGGAATATTAATGATTGCCTTCTGTTTGGGGCCAAATTTAGGGATGATGTGAATAATGTCTTGTTATAAACCAATTTATTCAGAATATACCAATGCATTTTAAAGCATGCTTTTCAATTAGCTAAATATCACAACTGCATCTTACACATCAGAAAGTCTGTGTTAGCTTAGCTTCCATGCTGAGATGCTGGAAGGCCAGGGTTGTAGAAGGAAAAGGAACCACATGAGGCTTTAAGGGGGGATGTGTTGATTGCTTTTTCTGCCTTCCTGAAAGTTGCACTCAATTTTGCCAAAAAAAACAAAACAAAACGAGGAGTCCGGTGGCAACTTAAAGACTAATAGATACTACTAAGGTTATTAAGAAATCTTTTCTTAGGACTAGATGTTCCACTAATGTAGATTCTCATAACTCCAGTGAAGTCAATACAGTGACATAATTTACAGGTGCCACCGGACTCCTTGTTGTTTTTGTGGATACAGACTAACACGGCTACCCTTCTGTCAATTTTGCCAGGTTACCAAAACTTACACCACTACTTATGTCACCATTATATTTAACCCTGTATGATATTAACTGTGCAACTTTAATCTTGCGTTAATATAGTAATTTTATTTTTTCTCTTTTTATTAAAAAATAGAAATAAATGCAGTTACTTGTGTTTATCATTGTTGAGGTTTAAATGGTCCCACATAGGTTTCTAAGTTAACACCTCACTTAGGTGAGTAGGGGGGACAGGATTCTGAAATGCTTTGAAGAATAGTGAATTGTTTGTTATAAAAATGAGAGGATGGGAGAGGACATGTCTTATGAAAAAAAACAATTCCTAACTAACTGACCTGCAGAATGAGATAGTTGCAGAAATGCTGAGCTGAAGGATATGATCTCCATGGTGATTAAGGTACAACTCAACCACTCTTCAGTTCTGATATTTTAAGGATACATAGTACCTGTTTTTATTTTGCAGTATTCATTTATAATTGTCTCTAAAAAGCTGTGGTCTGTGAAATAGAAGCACATATGTTTTATGTTAAATAATTCAAAATGGCTTTTCCTGAAGAATCTGTCAGTGGTTCTAATGAATATCGAAGTCAGTGTGAAGATTTCACTTTTGTTTCCTTCTTCCCTGTATTAATATTTGAAATCTTCATAAAGGTACAGCATTGTTCCTTTGGGTTTGAGAGTTTTGAGGTGACCGGTTTAATTGTGAATGCAGCGATTGCTGAGTTAATTGGTAATGCTTTAAATAAAGGTTCCATTTATAAATTATTCATTAATATGTGATTCATGATTAATAGATGCAGCTCTGTTCTTCAGCTTATTGAAAAGCACGTTAAAATTGTATTAGTAAATTCTTAACAGATGCTGCTATAACAAACTGTTATAATGAACGTTATACATAGATAGTTAAAGCTGTTCATAACAATATAGCATTTATTACAAAAGATGTTCTGAAGTGTCTTTGGGCTTGATTCTCTCTTACACCACTTTCTACATCAGTGTCAATCAAATGGTGTTTCTTCTGATTTATAATGGGGTGAGTGAAAACAAAATCACACCCATTGACAAAACTTTACTGAGATCAGGATTTCACCCATTGAGTTAAATACTAATGCTCACATTTTGAGATGCTGTAAATTGGTGTCACTGTATTGACTTCACTGGAGTTCTGAGAATTTATATTAGTGGCACATCTAGTCCTAAGAAAAGATTTCTAAATAACCTTAGTAGAAAATTGTAGTTAATTTTTGATTGCTGTTCACAAACATTGTCATAAGGAATATCTTACAGGTCTAAGCTTTCTGTTGTGAGAACTTACGCACCCTAGAAGTTCAGGTTCAAATTCCAGGAAGGTCAATTCAGACCCTCTTCCTCCTTCTGTAGGTAAATTGAATTCCAAGCAGTTTCTTAGTTAGAGGCATTTTGGATAGAACCTTAAGAACCAAAGGTCTGTCTTAATGATAGAGCTCAAGGCACATTTTGGGAGACTGTATTTTCACCGAGTTCCTCAGTGAATTTCTCTTCTATCCTACTGTTGTACTGTGCTTTGAACTCATCTGTTGCCATCTTCCAGTCTAAAGGCAGCTGCAGTTCAGTGGTGCTACTTGTAAAGAGGGTCCAATCCTGCAGCCATGCATGAGTCCCCTTACTTACATGAGTAGTACATGTTGACCTCAGAATAAAGCATAAGTGTCTGCAGGAACAGACTCTTAGTTTGTAAAGTATAATTGGCACTGTTAAAAGGGACTTCTGAATACGTGAGGGATTTAGGACTGTGATCTTTGTATTTTAGCTGATATTTAATATGAGTCTTAATTATAAAGGACATTGATGGACACCCACGCTCCCTCTTTGAGACTCAGTATAAAAGCTAGTGATGGGAGAACCTGAAAATATTTGCAGTTCAGGTTAAGTGTACAAAAGTATACTTATCTGAGCTAGTGTTCTCTCTCCCCACATAGTCCTTTACCCCAACAAGGCCTTTCCTACATGTAGTTGCCTACTTGGGATTGGGAACAGTTCCAGATGTCTGTTAGCTCAACCTCCTTCTGATATCCCTAGGAGAGCCTGAGGAATCACCCCATCACCACAGCTTAAAGCGCCTGGGGCATATGGCATCATGCACCTGTGTGGTGCAACACGCGAGGCTACGTCTCAGACCTCTCCAGTCTTGGCCTCATCAATCAGCCTACCCCCATTTTCAGACCTGATCTCTCAGGACCACAGCCATCTATGTCATCCGAACCTCAAGTCTCTTCATCTCATGGAGTGGAAACTCCATGGCTGAACCCCACAGAACTGGCATGCTCTGGGTGCTTTTAGGGAGCAGGAAATCATCCTCTAGAGCCACGTACCTGGCAAAGTGGAAGAAATTCTTGATCTGGTCAGCACAAAAAGGTGTTTTGCCTACTTAGTCAACACTTCCCTTTATTCTAGATTACCTACTCCGCTTGAAACAGCAAGGCCTAACAGTATCATCTATTAGGGTCCATCTAACTGCAATCTCAGCTTTTCACCGGGTGAATGGCTGGTCAGTCTTCTCACACTCAATCTGTGGTTGTTTTCTTAAGGGTTGGAGCAGCTATGCCTCCCAGTATGCCAGCCACTCTCTCCTTGAGACCTCAGCTTGGTGCTGGCAAGGCTAGCAAGACCCCCATTTGAACCACTGGCAATGTGCTCTCTACTCTATCTGTCATGGAAGGTGGCCTTCCTGGTTGCCATTACTTCTGCCAGAAGGGTCTCAGAGATCTGAACTCATATTTCAGAACCACCATACAGTCTTCTTCATACACAAGGTTCAGCTAAGGCCACACCTGGCCTTCCTGTCAAAGGTGGTCTCGCAATTCCATAGTAACCACTAAACCCTTTCGAAATCCACTCAGCTTTTCGTAGTCATTCCAGACAGAATGAAGAGCCATCCAGTCTTGGCCCAGAGAATTTTATCATGGATCACTTCCTGTATCCGCACATGCTATGGCCTAGTGAAGGTCCCGGCTCCTCCACTGACAGTCCATTCTACAAGAGCTCAAGTATCATTGGCAGCATTTGTGACACAAATTCCGATTCAGGAGCGGCAACATGTGCAACATCGGTCCACACTTCTGCATCTCATTATGCCATCACCCAGCAATCGAGAGATGATACAGGTTTCGGTCAAAGTGGTGTTACAGTCAGCGTGCCAATGAACTTGGAACCCTCCACCTGCATCACCTACATTGGAATGGAAAGCAAGTACTCAAAGAAGAAAAATGGTTACTGACCTTCTGTAACTATTCCTTGAGATGTGTTGCTCATGTCCATTTCCAACCCCTCCCTCTGCCCATCCCTCTGTCGGAGTTATCTGGCAAGAAGGAACTGAGGGGGCAGTGGGATCCTATATACCAGCATTATGAGGATGTGACTCCAGGGGGCACCAGAGCTGACTCAATGGCTACCACTGAGGGAAAAACTTTCTGGTGGCGGTGCTCAGGGCGAGCACATAACCTACTTCAGAATAGACATGTGCAACGCATCTCATAGAACAACCGTTACAGAAGGTTGGAAACCGTGTTTTTGTTTGTTTATTTTGATTTTTTTAGAGCTCAGATTCTGATCTCAGCACCAAAGTCCTGTAACCAAGGCTCTAAGCATGTGTCTAAAGGGCCTATGCATTAATCCAGCGTTTCTCAAATTGGGGTCTGCAGTCCCTCAACTCTTCCCCCTCCCTCTATCTTTGGGAGGCTACTGAAGCCAAACCGGGAGATTTTAGGTGCTAAAAGTGTGGTGGCACAGAGGGGCTAAGGCAGGCTCCCTGTCTGCTCTACCTCTGCGCCACTACCAAAAGCCACCGGCATGTCCCTGCAGCCCCTGGGGGGGCCCAGGAGGTCTCTGTGTGCTGCCCCCACCTCAAGTGCCGACTCCACAGCTCCCATTGGCTGGGAACTGTGGCCAATGGGAGCTGTGGGGCAGTACCTGCGTGCAAAGGCAGTGTGCGGAGACCCCCTGGCCCTTCTGCCTTGGAGCCACTACTAGAGAGATATGGCGGTCACTTTTGGGAGTCGCCCGAGGTAAGTGCCGCCCGGCCAGAGTCCACACCCCAACCCCCTCCCCCAGCCCAGAGTCTGAACCCACACCCAAACTCCCTATCAGAGCCCTCACCTCTCACCCCCTCCTGCACTCCAACCTCCTGACCCAGTGTAGAGCTTGCACCCCCCACGCAAATTCCCTCCCAGAGCCTGCACCCCCTCCTACACCCCAACCCCCTGCCCCAACCTGGTGAAAGTGAGTGACGGTGGGGGAAAGGGAGCGATGGAGGGAAGGAGGATGGAGTGAGTGGGGGGCGGGGCTTCGGAGAAGGGGCAGAGGCAGGGCCTTGGGAAATGGGACAGGGCAAGGGCTGAGCGGGGAAGGGTGGGGGTAACTGAAAAATTTTAAATCAAAATGGGTCCTTGGATTGCTTAAGTTTGAGAATCAATGGCTATTAGCCAGGATGGGCAGGGAAGGTGTCCCTAGCCTCTGTTTGCCAGAAGCTGGGAATGGGCGACAGGGGATGGATCACTTGATGATTACCTGTTCTGTTCATTCCCTCTGGGGCACCTGGCATTGGCCACTGTCGGAAGACAGGATACTGGGCTATATGGACCTTTGGTCTGACCCAGTATGGCTGTTCTTATGTTCTTAACCGCTGCCTTAATCCACCCCGTCTGGAAGTACCTTGTTTCACTTCCTTTCACTGTCCCCAGTTTGATTCTTTTTGCCTTCATATTGTACCAAGTAACAGCAATGTATCCAATTTGTGTTTGATTTTTCGCAACAGCTTCCTAGAATTTTAGTTAGTAAATATTACACTAGATTAACGTTAAACAAAATTTCAAATGCTTTAAATGGTTCATGTTTTTCGGAGTCATGTCTATGTGTGTGATTTGAAAAGAAATAGAGGGGAGAGGGCCATAAAAGAATAATTGGGGTATAAATATATGCTCATGCACTGTTCTCCACGTGCAACATTTACAGCTTCTAATTTGAAACCTGGAAGTATCTGTGCTGTGACTAAGCAGCTATATTTTATTTAATTGCCAAAACCACATTGGTTTTGATGTTTCTTTTAAATAGCAGCTGATTCTACAGCAATCTGCTAAGCAACTTTTTATACAGAACAGCTGAAAGTAACATGTACAAATATAAGGGAAATATGGTGTAAATAATTTACTGTGTTAAATTATGTTTTATAGTAAATTTCCCTTAAAAACATTTTTTTGAGATGGCATAGGATATGGTTCCCTTTGGAATACTGATGCCTGAACATGGTAAATTCTTACTATGAATGACATTTAGGTTTTAAAAAGTAAATTGTATATTACCAGCAGTTCCTATTACTATTGTTCCTATTACTACTATTACTATACTATTGTTCTGGTTACATTAGGAATACCTAAGATAATTAGAAAATATTTTACTATAAAGAGTTTGGGTTGAGAGTAGATGCAATTAAATAAACATCAGCCAGGGGCTGAAAGTTAGGCATGTGCTTAAGGACCTTGTGAATTGGGGCCAAAATTACAGCCAAGAACCACTCGTACTTCTTTTTGCAATCTTGGCGTTCCTATGTAGGAAAGGATTTTGTGTATGCATGTATGTTCTCCAGATACACCTGCTCTCCTTACTAGAAAGTGTGGTTTGAACGGGAAAGTGACTCCATAAAAGTGGCTTTGTGGGGTTTCGAGTTTAGTGCTTACAATGATTTCCAGTACTCAGGTCACAAGTAAAGAAGTTTTTTTCTAAATGCCTTTCAAAACTAGTGATGGATCTGAGGCAAACTGGGCCCCTTCCTTGTCTCACATCATCACCAGAAACAACCTTCCGGGAGGCTAAACTATGCCATGACTCAGACCTGAGTTTCTCTGTTATCTTCAAATTATGCCCATGGTGACAGCTGATCAGCCCATTGCCTTTGGTGTACTAACATAAGTATAACCAATTAGAGTTTAGTAAACAAATATGTTGATTTGTACAAGATGACATAGATTCTCACTACCTGGGCATAGATTCTCACTACCTGGGGAAGTAAAAAGCAGTAGAAATATGCAGCCACGTTTTCAGTAAGTATTCACCAATTTAGTCTCTCTCTGGTTTTGGGTGTCTGACTTAAGGCACTTCGGGCCTTGTTTTCAGATGTGCTGAGGACTCAGAGTTAAGGCTACAGTTTAGTCATGGAGGTTGCGGAAGTCATGGAATCTGTAACTAGTGACCTCCGTGACTTCAGCCTGCAGTGGTTGGGAGCTGCAGGGGTCTCTACCGCCAGCAGGGGCAAGGAGCTATGGGGTACCCCGACTGCCTCTGGTGGCCCCCGGAGCTCCCGGCCACTGCAGGTCACTGGGAACCCTCGAGCTTCCAGCCGCCGTGGGTGGTGGGGGAACCTCCACAGCTCCTGGCCACTGCAGGCGGCAGGGAAACCCTGAACTCCCGGCCACTGCAGGCCCCCAGAGCTGAGGGCAGCAGGGATAACCCCAGGTGCAGCGGGGGACGCCTGGAGCTCCAGGTGGCAGGGTACCCCGCAGCCCTCAGCTTCTGCAGGCACCTAGCCCCTGCACAGCTGCCAGCTTCAGGTGTTATGGGTACCTGCAGATCCCCATTTTACCACAGATATTTTTAGTAAAAGTCACGGACAGGTCACGGTTTCCATGAATTTTTCTTTTTTGCCCGTGACCTGTCCGTGACCTTTACTCGAAATATCCATGACAAAATCTTAGCTTTACTCATAGCTTCTACTGAAGTTTACTGTGTCCAGTCTAAAGTCAGACGAATCTGGGGGTCTTCAGCACCTGGAAAAACCAAGCACAAACAATTATTGTTGAAAAATCTGGCCCTTTTTTGTCTGTAAAGTCAGCATGTAGGACGCTGAATACACAGATGGAGTAGTAGATCTGATGAGTGAATCAATGCCCTTCTAACTTAATAATAACTTTTTAGATGGCAGCCCTGCTTTAAATCTCCCTCCCCTAATATCCTCATGTCTCAGCCCTGAGCCTTCCACCACTTTGGTTGGAGGCCATCAATGCCACTTCTAAAACAGAGGTGGGATGCAGGATGCTTCCTCTCCCCTGTGTCTTTTTTTCCTTTTTCCCATATATATTGCAGAGTATCCAGCCCTGGCTGGCCCAGGGGACAGGAGAACTGTTATTTTAGTGAGCGAGAGTAAGAATTCTAGTGTTGCTAGGAGCCAAGATATATCATTATCCAAGAGAGAAGCTTGCAATAAAGGGGCAGAATAATTCAGTTTAGGTTATTTGTTAATCGTACTTTTTAATTAGGATTTTTCACTTCTATAGTCCAGTGACTGGCTGCAACTCCAAGATGAGTCATTGCCACATGTCTTTAGGAGGATATCATAGCAACTGAAATATGGTAAAGGCAGTAAATGAAAAAGTCCACAGTCCAGCAATTTATTTTTACAGACGTTAATCAATGAAACTGCAGCTTCGATTGCAGAGCCTGAATTCATCTCTAATGTTTGATTTCCCCTCCAGCTACCTCTGCAAGTTACTTTTTATTAAATAACTTCTGATGAGCAGATGGCGTTAACCACTCCTCAGTCCCATTCCTCCACTACATTCTTGTGAAGTGAAGGTGATTAAACAAAAACTACCCCAACTGAAGTATTAGAGGGGTAGCCGTGTTAGTCTGAATCTGTAAAAAGCAACAGAGGGTCCTGTGGCACCTTTAAGACTAACAGAAGTATTGGGAGCATAAGCTTTCGTGGTAAGAACCTCACTTGCATCTGAAGAAGTGAGGTTCTTACCCACGAAGCTTATGCTCCCAATACTTCTGTTAGTCTTAAAGGTGCTACAGGACCCTCTGTTGCTTTTTACCCCAACTGAAGTAAATTTAAGCAACATCATTCTGTTTTGTGATGCCGCAGTAATTCTTACCGTTACAAAACACCTTTGGTGAATTTTACTCATTAACCGAATTTAACATAATCTAGGCTGAAGTGCTAATTTGATCTTTGTATAGGCTGATAAAAGACTTCTAATAAAAAGGAAAATGTCAGCAGCAACAAAAAAGACATGAAATCAAATATTTTTTTTTTACCATTTCCAGCAGAGGGGCTAGCACTAGAGGAAGCACTTTTATAATCCCAAATTTTCTCTAATTTATTTCCATGCCCAGAGGAGTTGTATCTTCTGCTCAATATGGTCCAGGGAGGCATGGACTAGCAGAGATACAGTTCAGACAGCTGAGTCTATATGACTGAGCACCCAAGTGGATCATGCTGAGTTGGTTCCTCTAACCCTTTCACTAGATCAGCTGTAAACAAAGCACTTTGTACACCAATGGGATGGCAAACACATTGCTGCCTGACACAGCTGATGCTGTGCATTGAAAGCCAGTAGGAAATGGATAGTTTGAGACTGAATGTGCAGTCTTTGCCAGAGTCAGTATTACCACTTGTCTGAGGCCATGGGAAAAATCAACTGGGGGAAACCAATTTGTAAGCAAAGGAGGCAGTAAGCAGTTTAACTATGGGAAAGACAAGGCTTCCACAACCCCCATGTAAAGTGATTTGTAAGAAAATGAGGAATAAAAACCAGGGAGAAGTGTAGGTTTTTGAAAGCTCTGTGGTGCTAAGGGTTTCCCAGAAGCTTATTTTACATGGTGCATTTCAGAATGAAATTATGCACAGAAGAATGAGGAAAAAAGAGCATTTGTCAAATAGATATTGTGTCGGGGTCCCCATGGTGAACCCTGGACTGAGGGCCTACTGAACCCTCCAAACCCACCAACCTGGGTTGCCTCTCATACTCTGATGCACTGCACTTACACAGACATCCACAGGCAGCGACACACCCAACTGTGTTACGTGAAAGATCTCCCAGCCACTCATGAACCATCAATAGAGAGGCGCCAGCCATTTCCTCCCAGAACACCAGTCTTGCATCCCAGAATTGCACTGGTCAGAAGCCTGACCAATATAGGTTCATTACTTAGTTTGCCACTTTTTGTACATGCACCAGCCTTTGGAACCTAAGCTGAGATTTCCCAAACACTTTAGAAAACTCACTGGTAAGGATAAAACATTAAAATAAGTTATTAAGTACAGAAAGATAGACTTTAAGTGATTATAAGTGGTAGGCATAAAGGTCAGCGATAGTTACCTTAAGAAATAAAAATAGAAATACACATTCTAAATCCTAAACGTTGTGTGAGCAAGTGTTGAATCAAAGAGCTTTTCTTATTCTGACAGATGTCACAAGCAGGTTACAGTTCCTTAATACACAGGCTGGGATTACCTTCCAGCCAGGGACCAAACTTCCCCAGTTCAAAGTCTTTGTCCTTGTAAGGGTGCGGACTCACCCCGCAGCACCTCCTGCTGGTCGTCCATGGGAATTAGCCCATCCCAGCTCTGGAGCGTCCTCTGCAGGCCGGTGATCCACCTTACCACTTGCCCCCGGGTCCCTCCCAGGACCCCGGTGCCCCTTTCTCCAGGTTGCTGCCCCCCTGGCAGTATCCCCACACTCTGGGTCTCCCCACCCAGGGGAACCCCCACCCACTAACCCCTCCTTGCCTCAGAATAAGGCCACTGTCAGTCACCAACTAGCCCCCGCTCCCTAGGGCAGACTGCAGTATAAGCCACTCATCATCGGCAAGGTTGGGTTTGGACCTGCTGCCTTTGCCTACCCCTGGGCTGCCCTCTGCAACCCCCAGTACCTATTTGCCTTTTGCTAGGCCGCAGCCTGGGGTTTTCCAGGCTGGAGCTCCTCAGCTCCTGTGTCTTTCCCCAGCCCTGCACCACTCAGGTACCCTGTCTCAAGCTCCCTGCAGCCAGGCCCGTCTCCCTCTACAGCCAGAGAGAGACTGTCTCAGCTCCTGGCTTCCCTGGCCTTTACAGGGCCAGCTGGACCCTGATTGGGGCGTGGCCCCCAGGTGAGGCTGCTTCCCCCTTTCAGGCCAGGAGCGGGTGACCACCCCGCTACAGTCCTCCAGATGTACTTCCTGGTGTTGAGTTTTTTTTGCGGGGGGACGGAGGGGGAGCGAGAGGAGCAAGGACAAGTGATGATGTCATTGTCTCTTTTTTTATACTTTCTTCCAGCTTGCTGGAAAGATCTTTGCTGTGACGTAGGTTACTCTGCCCCCATCTTGGTGTACATGACCTCTTCGAGAAGTGTCTGGGATAGTGGATTGTGTGTTGAGCCATTATTGCCATCTGACTATTGCTGGCTACTCCTTTGTTGTAACTGAAAGGCTGGTTGTGGGTGTTCCCAACCTCATAACATATTTCAGCAACACATATAACAACCCTTCATAACTTCACATACAATGACAGCCCATACAATCCAATAGGATATTAATGTTCAACAGATCAAGACTTTTAAAATGATACCTCACAAGCCATACTTTGTACAAAACATACCATAATCATATCACAGTGGTGAATATGGGGATGTGCCAGCATACTTAAAAAAGTAGCTAGTAACCAAGAACTCAGTGGTGGAGTGTGCTTGCAGGAACTCATGGGCTGTAATTGCGGTTGGCATGAGGTCAGAAGGCAAAGTTAAAGGTTTCTTGCTTCTTCCCATTCCTGGGACAGGTTCCAGATTCAATCTGGTTTCAAGGAAACCTCAGATATTTATCATAATCTCCTTTCTTTCACTCCATTTATTATTCTTTCATCCCCATCTTGTTCTTTTTCATCTGATCCTTCATTCCCTGTGGCTCCGCCGCTCTTCATCTTCCCTTCTCCCATTTGCATGTCCCCCTTTCCATTTCCCTATTTCTCCCTTGTGTTTCTTTCCTTTCCTCTACACAAACTTGCCTTTCTTTTTTATAAAACGCAGAGTGATAATGCCTGTTGATGTTTCTCCTCTATATCAATGACAGATTGCCTATAAAGATGAGTATTTATGAAAATAATTTTTCATTGAATTTGCCTGTATTTGTCACCTGTGGAAAAATGGAAGCCAGTAAAGGTCTTTGTTTTCCACTCCACTGTGTTGGCTCTCTGTTTATTTGATGCACTATTTGCATAGATATAGGCTCAAATACCCCTAGGCTATGTGCAATGGTCTTGTCCTACTACATTTCTTGCACTTTCTCTTGCTGTCTGCTTTCTAACCATTTTAGGAGCATAACTGAAAGGAGCAGTATTCTCCAATCACACTAGTTCTGCATTTATGGAAATTTGAGTGCTCCTATTTTTACATGAAAGGAGAGAAAGCACGTAGCTGTGGTTTAAAAACCAAGAATTAGAACTGCATATTTTGCAAAAAAGTTTTATTGCCCTTTTTATTGCCTACAAAATGCAAGGAGAGTTTAAAATTAATATCAACCACTGTAAACGGTAACAGAGAACAGGAAATAAAAAATATATTTATTGCCTAGAACAGCTGTAGTCCCCTTACCTCCTTTCCGTAGAAACACACAAGCTTTCTGTTTGCTTTAGCAGTAGGAAAAAAAAAAGATGGTGTGTGTTTTTGCAAACACCAGGAATTTTTCTTTTTAATCATAGATCTGTAAGAATGCGTGTACTGCAGAAGTACAGCAGGAAAACGGATACAAACTTTTAAAATAGTTAACATTATTGAAATACTGTTGGAAATGTGCACTTGCACAGAACAGTTAGATAATGTTCTTAGGAATTTATGTCATGAACTATAACAGCAAAATTCTGGGGTTCAAATTAGATGTCCCAATTCTATTCTCGTCCATTCAGGTTTTTTATGCTTCCCTCAGCACAATAGTCTCTGAATGGCTTCCAGGAGTACATTAAGCAATGCGACTAGCATTTGTCATGTGTGATTCTTTGTCCCTATTCTCCCCAATGGAAAATTATGTGAGGGCTGGGAGTTTTTTAAAATAACTAAAAATAAATTAATTTGGTCTGCTGTGCTGTATTTGTTACTGATGGGGTGCTCAAACAAGTTCACCTTGCACTTGGAACTAAAAGTAATGATGTTGGAGGGACTTCTTAGACCCTGTGAGAATTCACAGCTTTGCATCAGCCCCAGAGAAAGCTCTGTCTCCCGGACAGATAAGTGTTATCCTTCCACAGATAGCTCCATTGTGCGCAGGGCCGGTGCAACCATTTAGGCAAACTAGGCGGCCGCCTAGGGCGCCTAATGGTTGGGGGCACCTAAAAACCCGCTCAGGCGAGGAGGTGGAGTGGAGGTGAGGTGAGCTGGGACGGGGGGGGTGCGGGGGGGCGCACAGGGGAACCACTCCCCGCCCCAGATCACCTCCACTCTGCCTCCTCTGCTGAACACACAGCCCCTGCTCTAAGTCTCCTCCAATAGGTGCCACAAGCCTGCGAGGGGAGGAGAATTAGAGTGGCGCCGGTGTGCTCAGCGGAGGAAGCGGAGCCAAGGTGAGCTGGGGCGGGCTCCCGAGGCGGGGTTAGCTTCTGCGGAGGGGGGGGTCTCCCCGGGCGGGATTAGCTGCGGCGGGGGTAGCTGCTGCGGGGAGGTGGCGGCGGGCTCCCCAGGTGGGGGGTTGGGTTAGCTGCCACGGGAGGGCGGGGTTAGCTGGGGGGGGGCGCAAGGTGGAAGTTTTGCCTAGGGNGAATTGTTAACAACTGCCCTTATTTTGGCCCTCCTGATGATCTTTTAGATATCCTGGACCCATATCATTGAGTGCCTCGAAAATGAGAAAAAGACCTTGGATTTGACTCATTATTCTATGGGAAGCCAATCTAGAGCGTGGAGGACAGGTGGTGTTGCTGAGAAGACATGGTGCTATATTATATACTAATTGGAGTGTCCAAAGGCTTATGACTTCATGCCTAGGGATGTTGTATTGCTGTAGCCCTGTTGGAAAGAGATGAAGGCATGTATGACTGAGACTAGATTGTAGATGGGATGGGGTCTTGACAACTGGAATGACTGAATGTGTTAGCTTTGCTCTGAAAGCAGATCTCCTAAGCATCAGCAAAGAATCCAGGCACATTTCTAAACTGCAGAGTGAATTGATCCACAGTAGGTGTATATCGTCAACCAAAGGGACTGCACTGGATGGCTGCAAACTCCTCAGTGTTTCCTTCTGCTAACCAGCACAACCTCCCTCTTGCTCAGGTTTAGCTTCACCCATCTGTTGTCCTGCCATGAGCAGATCTCAGCCAAGCACATGGTCTTTTTTTGGCCATGCTATCTGATTCTATGACTAGTCAGCATAAGCTGACTGTAAAATGAGTCCGCCTCATTTAAGAATCTTTCTTCTCCCATTTGGGGAAGGCTGGTGCTTAATTCATAAGCATGCTGCTCAGAAGCTGTTGCAAAACACAGTCAAATCAGAGGAGCATAAGTACTGTCTATGCTCCATTTACTCAGGGAGATATGCATCTCATTTAAAAAATAGAGTCCACAGTCTACAGCAGTCACATATAAGCAACTCAGCCTCTCTATTCACTTGGAATAACACATTAAGCAACACTATTTTCCAACGACAGTCACAGCAAATATCAGACTGCACTTGTGTGGCCAAGCTCCTCTTGAATAGCCTGTACCACTGAGCCTTCCTATACATGGCCAGATTGTTTGAAGTGCTAAGGGCCCACAGTTCTAGTTGGCTGTTCCAGCAATGGATGTCATTCAGCACCAACTTGCCGGCCTAGGCCCAAATTTGGCTGTGAATGGATTTAACACAATACATCTGAGAGACAAGGTGGATGAGGTGTTATCTTTTATTGGACCAGTTTCAGTTGGTGGAAGAGACAAGCTTTCGAGCTACATAGAGCTCTTCTTCAGTCATGCTGTGTAGCTTGAAAGCTTGTCTCTTCCACCAATAGAAGTGGCTCCAATCAAAGATATTACCTCACCCACATTGTCTCTCTCATATCTTGGGATCAACATGACTACAGCAACCCTGCAAAATTATAATCTCTCTGACTATTTTATCTTGGGTAACTTGCCAATGTAAAGGGATTGCTTACCTCTCATGACCAAATCATGGCTATGCCTCCTTTTCCCTGTTGATGAGTCTCTTAGACCCTGGCTCTCACTTGGGCTTCTTCCTGAACTGGCTGGTTTTCTTGCCTGCCTTCCTTCTAGGCATCCTTTTCTGGCCCTTCTTTAGACTTTATTTTTGGCTCCCTCTCACTCCTCCCTCCCTTCACCACAGCCTTTATCTAGATCCCAATAACACCCTCAGTGGAGAAGCTATCCATCAGGCTGTTATTTTCTTTAGTTCTCACTCCACACTGAGAAAAGTGCCTTGGCTTTATGCTGCTAATTCTCCCAGGAGTCCTTGCTCTGAGACTTACAACTCAACATTCCCTGGACTACAAGTCCCTTGATCTGGAGGACAACCAGGCAAAAATAGGAGGTGGATCTTGAACCCCTTTTAGAGCCCCAGCTCATTCAGTGCCAGCCAGTTAGCATAGTATCTAGGCAATGAACATAGTAAGAGGGCATAAGCAAATGAAATAGGCTACTGCTCTCACCATTCAGGATGCTGCCTGATTGTGTCAGGTTCTCTTGGTTTGTTTATATGCAATGGTCATCATGGCTCCAGTTTTTGTGGATAGCCTTTTGCATCTGTAGGTGTGAATTTAGAATTGTAGTGACATCTCCTGTGTCAGTATAGCCGTATAAAGACTCTCAACTCCTTCACGGGAGTCCTTGTGGGAATAAAAATTTACACTAGCAGTAGCAGGATTGGGACTTGAGATTTGAATTTATGAGAAAAATACCCTCATTTTGTTTCAGTTTCTGAGGAAGCTAAAACCTTACATTTACTATTGTATTCTGAAATAACAAGTGCAAATCTGTACACAATTTCTTAATAAGATTTTTTTTTGGAAGCTGACATCCAGGGTCCATATTTAATCTTTAAATTGCACTAGCTAGGAACATAAGTTGTGTAGGTGTGAAAACAGGCAACCAGGCTAAATTCTAAATCAATATGCACACTGTTTGAAATGCACTAATAATTCTGTCTTTCCCGTTTTTTACTGTGGTTGTGGGGAAAAAATGCAAATATGTTCTACAATCCTGATTTATACTGTTTATGACAGATGTACATTAATATAAAAACATTTTTTAAATGCACACATGGACAAACCAGATTTCTTACAGCTATACGTGGGCTAATTAAAATTGAATGAATGTTTTAATTACCTTGTTGTTTCTTAAAAAAACATATTTTATACCTGCATACTCTGTATAATCCATTCATTCTGAGATCATAAAAGTAGGAAAAATGTCCGACTACATTAAAGTCAGGAGGAACTAAAATATTTGCAGGGGTTTGTTAGCAGTAACTTTTTTATGAGGAATAAATGTTCAAAAATAGCCTCAGCAAAACTGTAAATGTGCATAATTTATGTGGGCAACTTCAGGATAGTTTCAAAATCTTGCCATTTATATTGGGATTCAATGTGTTTTAAAATAGTATAGCTGGAGACAGAGCTTAATCAGACGAAGCAGTTGCTGAGGGCCCCAAGCAGCTCAAGGGGCCACCCGTTTGCTTTTTATTATGTGTTGTATGTCAGGGGGAGGAATATTCCTGCTTAGGGCCCCCAGTGGGCTAGAACTGGCCCTGGCTGAAGAAAAGCTCTGTATATGCTCAAAAACTTGTTTCTTTCAATAACAAAAGATATTACCTCATCCACCTTGTCTCTCTTATTAAAAGAAGTTGATTTTCCTTTCTTATAAGTATCAGAGATACTTGGTTAGTTTTCCTTGTGTTCTTGAACAAATGAATTGTGCACTTGCATATCATTAGTATGGTACAAACTTTATCTATTCCAGTCACATTATAAATTAAAATAAGCTCTCCCCCTCAATATCACATATCTTCCCTGCCCGTCTTGCTAGCCTTATTACCTGATGCTGGATTCCTTGCGTGCTCAAAACTCATGGATTTCAAGGAATAGCATTTCAGGTTTTCCTTTATATGTACTGTAATCTATCTGTAATGACACTCTTACCCTCATCTTTTTAATAATATGTACCTTACTCACATCAGTATTGTCCAACTAACACTTGCCAGCTTATAGTCTTTTCAGTTTGAATCTATCTTGTTCCAGTAACAACTATGGTTTTTTTTCTCTCCAAATTTGTATTCCTCATAATGATCTTTTAGCTTCCATTATTTGCTGTGAATCTTTCCAGTTTAGATATTGTAACAGCTTTCATATGCTTGTGCTGTGAATCCTTTATTCTTAACATTTCACTTGTACAATGTAAGTAAAATGCTATTAATATAATTAATTCAGGCTTCCTCCACATGAAGAACAAGAGTATTTTTCTACTGTTTGAGCGCTGTGACACAGATGTGAATTTTGTCTAAGCAGAAATCTCCCTGATCCAATCCCTGGCCTTGCACTTCTTGGATGGAATGCTGACCCCATTGCAGTCAATGAGAGTTCTGCCTCTCCTTTTCTCACTCTCTTTAATAAAATCAGCATTCTGGCTCAACCCCAGCATGGGCTCCGTAAATCCTCTTCTCTCAACATACCTTTTTCTTCTCCATCCTTGCATCTTACCTCTCCCTGTCCAAAAACCCCCTTAGCTTTGCTCAGCTTCAGCTTTGACAAATCCATATCAGGGTCTCTGCAGCTCTGATGGTCTCAGGTGGAGCAGGTTTGCCTTCACAACTTGCAAGAGCTGGGCTTCCTCTGGCTCCGTAGTGCCCAGTTTACATTATATGCCTGTGACTCTGGAGAAATACCACAGCACAGGAAGGCCGCCACAAATAAAGCACAGACCGCTACATGGATTTAGACCTCAGTATGGACTTCCTGAGATATCACCAAAGGTTTGAGCTCTTTTGGGAGGTGGAAGGGCTGGGATAGAAGAGTCCTCAGATCAGATGCATAGAGATGTACTTATGTGAACCTCCAGGAGATTTAGGGTTTCTTTGCTTCAGTGAGTCCTTATGATTCTTAATTTTTCCAACTGGTTTCCCCATTGTTATGTATTACATAGTATTCTTAAGATACAAAATGCCCTAATGAAAAGAGGGTTCCCATATCATGTCTTCATGGTATATTCATTATTTCAGGCTGTGTTAGCCACTTATATGGGTACTGCCTTGCCCTAGTGGGAGCATTATGCCCTGCTACATCTCCTTGTAGCGTACTCTCATGTATGATGGTCTTCACTCCTTCCTGCTGCCTTTGGAGTGATATGAACCCCTGCGGTTCTGACTGTCTCTTTGTCCCCACTTCCACACTACCCTAAGGGCCTGTCAGAGTCTGGCTTTTCATTTTCAGAGTTGCCTCCTATCTTCTTGAAGAATTACAGGAAAACAAAACAAATTAAAATAGTCTGAATATATGCCCCCGGTGAAGAGGAAATTTAGAAATGGAAAGCTATGGACCGCATTCTAACTGCAGCCTTGGCTCAGTACTCCAGTTAGCATGAATGGGAGTTCCATGCACTAAGCATGGGTTGCAGTATGACCCAATAGCATACATTGCTTGTTTGATTCTATGCAATAATTAAAGGTGGTGAAAATAATTCAGGAAAAGAACTGGTTGCAGTAGAGTTTGTTGGAAAATAAGGACCAGATCGCGCAGTGTTTAACTTTCTCTCTCTATGTCCATTGCAGCCAGTGGAAATTGAGGGCACTCAGCACATTGTCCAAAAAGCGCAGGGACTGTTCCATTCTTTGAGGTGGTCAGGGTAATTGCTTTCCATGGTATAGATTTTAAAAAACAACTTTTATGAACCTAATTTAAATGTTAACACTGAGGTGATGTAGATGACTAATATCCACTGCTAACTATTACTGTATAGAGCTGTTACCATCTCCCGAAGCATTTTTTACACTGAAATCTTATAACAGAATCTTCACATGGCCAATCTAATATCTAATACACAGAGTCTCAGGAGATAATAAATGTGTGTCTTTGGGAGAATATAGCACTCCATGCATAATTTAAACAGCTTTATTACTAGACTGCCTTCTTAAAGGAATAACAATTTTAAAGCTCTTTTCCTTGTTCTGTATTCTGTGGCGTTGTGGTTTTTTACATCTTTTCCTAATTAAATAAAAAACAGTTCTGAAACAACATTACTGTTGTGACACAAACTGAGACAAGAAGGGATTAAATAAAGAGTATTTCTTAATTCAAGCCAGTTTGTCAAAAGATAAATGCACAATGATGGAGTAAGTTAGCTTTATCTCTGAATTTTCTTGCTTTTGTCATTTAGTGTTTCAGTTTTAGTGTTTATCTAAATGAAGGGTGATGGCTAATATTTAAAAAATTATGAGCTTCCTTTTATAATTTTTTTTTAGGTGCACAAAAACTGCTTTGCAGAAACACATATATGGTCTCTACCCCAATAGGTCGACATCCCAAATTTTAGATGTTACACGACAAATGAAGAAACAAAAGCTGCCAAAGAAGGACAAGGATTAGAGCAATATGACCTTGTTGAGATTCAGTTTAGGGAAGTGCACATCTTAATGGTTCAGTAAAATGTTTTGAGCCCAAATTCTTGATTATGTTTCAGCCTCTTTGTGACACTCACTGCAAAGCATCCAGATCTGACCAGTTGAGAATTTCCCTGTTGTGGAGGAGATCTCATCCGGTGCATAGCCAACATAGCTAGCACTTGTACTGCTCTCTTTGGCCCCAGCACAGGGGGCATGTTGGAGTGTGGTGGGACAGGGAGGGGCCACGGCCAGAACATATTGCATTCCATTTGTTCTGAGCAAGCTACTGCCCTGTAGGGATGCAAGCCGGGTGGTACAAATTAGAGCAACCCTAAGGCTGCCCAGGTCTGCCTTGAGAATTTCAGAGATTTAACCAGCTCCCTGACAGCCCCCTTTCTCTGCTGTGCTTATCATAATCTTGGAGAAGCAGAGAAACTGGCCTCCGTTTTTATTTTTAATATAGCAGTTGTGAACGTTGACCGACTTCTTGTGAGCATTGCAGAAGAACTTAGTCTTGATTTGTATGTGTATGTGTGTTTGAGAGAGAGATTGCAGTGTGTTGTGCTGGATCAAAAAGCTGCTTAGATGACTTTTGTTGTCAGTATCAAAACCCCTTATTCTAATATCCAGGTGGCTACAGCTGTGATTCTTTGATGTCTATTTTATAATGACTTTATGATGGCCAAGCAGGCTGGAACATTGCCTAGATCTGGAAATATGGTGTTTGGGCATTTGGGAGGGTGGGGGGAAATCAACCATAGAGAAATGTCTATTTGTTTTGCAGATAAAATTGACCATATTACCTGAAGATCCTGTTTTATAGCTTTTGCGTATGAAATCACCATTTGATGCTGACAGTTAAGATATCAGACAACAGTTATCCAATTTTTCATTCTTGAATAGGAGTATAGAGAAGGTTGTGTCAAGACCACCCTTAAATGCCTAAGGTCTCTTTGACTAGGCAGAGATGCTCAAGCTAGAGCTATTCAGTATTATCAAAAGGGATAACAGGTTACTAAAGTTACTAACAGGGCATTTTCTAGGAGGGGTCCTTAACTTTTGCAAATTGCTCCTCCTCATCCCCCAGGGAAGGGATAGCTCAGTGGTTTGAGCATTGGCCTGCTAAACCCAGAGTTGTGAGTTCAATCCTTGAGGGGGCCACTTGGGGATCTGGGGTAAAATCATTTCTTGGTCCTGCTAGTGAAGGGAGGGGGCTGGACTCGATGACCTTTCAAGGTCCCTTTCAGTTCTAGGAGATAGGATATCTCCATTAATTTTTTTTTTCACTGACCTCCGGGGCATGCTGCAAAGCCTGTGTATTTACCATGGTTTTAAGAGGAAAGGCATAATAAGGGCTGATATTGTGCTAAGTGGATATTGACTATGTATTGATTCCGTCTCTAAACCAGTACTTTTTTGGGTTTTTTTGTGTGAGAAGCAGTTCCTGGTTGAGGTCTTTGAATTGTGATTCTATGTTTAATTGACGGCAAAGGTGTCTAGATCCTTGGAGAAGTATTTAAAATAAGTATTAGAAATTGAGATAAATAATATTACGGAGAGATTTGAATGACAAGATGGTAGTGGCCTGGCAGCAGGGTGGATAGATTTTAAATCACCAATTTTAATCAGCAAGCAGGAAACCTTAATTTAAATAATCCATTTTTTCTTGTTTTGCATTTGTATTTTTAGTTATTTTTCCTAGAGAAAGGTTGATTCTTATTGATTGGTATAATTTGGTAGTACTTTTTGCTAACCAGGCAGATACATTATATCTATACACATTTATTTTAGCAGTTACGTGGCTTAATATACACTGGTTCATATTCTTAATTTTTACTTTTTTATTATGTTAGAAAATAATAAATGATACTTTTTATTTATTAGATTTTTTTAATTTGTGATTTATGCCAAGCTGCATTTGGATAGACATTGGAATGCAAGTAAAATGCACAAAAACAGCATTTCAAAATTGTTTTTAGTTGGTTAAGTAAAATTATCTTAAATGGGCTGGATACTTTTTTTCTTATCAACTCATGTTTTGCATTTAAAAATAACTGATTTATTAAACAAAGGAAATATTATCAGTATTTAGTTAAACTGGTTTTGGTCACCTTGTTCCTCAAAGATTTTAAGTTAATAGGTCTCACCTTTTACAGCATTGCAGCTCACGGTCAGTTGGTTAACAGCCATGACCCATAAGTCCTTTTTAGAACTGCCTCGTGGCTCCTGATTGAATCCCTCTCCTATATAAACCCCAGGGGCATCCCAGAAAGTATCTAGGTAACACTGTGGATTTTCTGCAGTAGCTTCCATGACCATGCCTGTTCTCAGTTCTTGAATTCCTGGCTTTGACCTTGGCTGACTCGGACTCTGATCCTTGTTATTGATCCTGGCCTGGAACTTGACTATGAACTCCTGTGCTACTCAGCTTCAGGTTTGACCCTGCTCTGATCCTTGGTTCCGACTCCCCTAGTCAGAATCTTGACACATGGGTATGTTTAGCAAGCTGTGAATTGCACCTCCCAGCTCAAATGTGGGTTAGTGAGTTAGGCACCTAACGTCTATTGACTTTCAATGGGAATTAGGCACCTAACTTGCATTGGAGCATTTGTAAATCCCATTAGGCACATAGCTCTGTAAATCTGGAACCAGAGTCCTCACAGAGACACCATAAACAGACCAAATGCTCTTTAAGTACATATAATGTTTTCTAAACAAACAGAGCCAAATTCTCTCTGGCATAACTAAGAGTAGAATTTGGCCCATATTATTTTGGTGATCCCTTTAGAGCGCAGCCTAAAAAAATACTGATTAAATTTATTAGAAAAGGGACTACCGCTTTACCAGAGCATTAATCATTCATTATACTTTCATATCCTTCAGAATTGAAAAAGAAGTCAAACAGTGGACTAGCAGTTTGTCAAACTACATTTTTGTGATCTAATTTCTTTTTCTTTTTCTTTTTTTTTTTTTTTTGTGGGCAGACATCTATTTATTTATTTTTGCACTTTTTTTTTTACTTAAAAAGCGCAAGACATTTTATTTAGTTAGTTTGTCAACAACAACAACAAAGTTGATGGAGCCAGACCTTTGCATGCCACATTTTTTGCCAGGAACAAATTTTTACAGCCAAGTTACAAACCTAGGAAAATAGGGATTCATAATAGAAATGGCAAGACAACTAAACTGTCGTGGGGGAAACAGCGCCACTTATAATACAGTGAGACACTTACATTGAAAAGGAATTTCCTCAGAAATGAAGCCCCTCTGATTACTTTCCACATCACGTTTTAAACAAACACTGCAGTGCTTTAGCCATTACTTGGTTGCCTAGGATACACAGTCAATGTAGGCCTAAGATGCTTCTTGCAGTTATTCTTTGAGGCCATGCCTATAAGTGCTGTGGATAGATGATTTTTAATATAGATTTATAGGAGGAAATCAGTGACAGAATTTTAAAAGTTGTAGCATTGTGAGGCAAATTGTGGTTTGTTTGGTTTTATTTTACCTAACTAAATGGTGGTGTGACCAGTTGTCGAACGTACAAGACCTCTGAGCTGAAGAAAAAAGCTGGCTTTTACTCTCTCTCTCTCTCTCTCTCTCTCTCTCTTTATGACTCTTTCTATCTCTTTTCTGTAAAAAAAAAATGGGAGGGAAAGGGAAAAGAAAGAAAATGTTGCTTTGAATCAGATGGGCAGCTCTGATGCATTAAGCTCCTTTTACGAATTATTACGCGCTGACTCTTATGTAACTTCTTAAAATTTCTTATGGAGGATTCTTGGGAATGGCAAAGGATGGGTATATATATATTTTCTGAAGTTTGCCACTTCTTGGCAAGGCACAGGGCATAAACTCATTTCAAGGTACAGTAACATGGAATTCTTAGTTTTTGTTTAATTCTGAGTGTTACTGGCAGTTTTGTTTCTAAATGAAGAGCAGCCTTAGAGATGATTTTCAGTCATGAAGAGAATGAATTAACTCTTTAAGCAAATGTGTATATTTTCCCTGTGGCTGCTAAATGGTAACTGCTCATCTAGGGATGGATACACACAGACCTCTCTAGGCTAGAGTATTCTTAGGCTTGACAGAGTTAGATTTTTATTTTTAAGCTTTTTTTAGATTTTTATTTATTTACATTTTCACAGTTGTAATAAATGATAGGGGGGTTCAGACAATAACTTAGATTAAAAAAATTAAAGCTTTATAAACCATTGAAACACAAATTGTCAACAACACATGTCAAATTATACAAAGTAAATATCCTTAAACCACCTCCACTAATGCTGGCATCACAACATGTTTTGTCCACGTTAAGGTGAGCCTTTAATATGTTCTCAAGCAGCATTTTTTCTTACTTTGCCTATCTGTAACTGGAAATATTTTTGTTAGTTCTTGTGTGTACAGTGAAATCAACATTAACTGACATTTACTAATAAAAATCTAATCTTTCCAGGCCTAAGTATTCTGTAACCGCATTAGTAAAATCATACTAAGTTCTAAGAACAATGACCCAAACCCTATCCCATGACATTTCCATGGCATGGTGTCCTTAGAATCCTTGTAGTCTACTAGAATTTTGTAGTTGTGGAGACAAACTGGGTTCCTGTGGTATTTCCCTTTGCATCTCTGCCTCTCCTCACTCAGATCATTCGAGGGGGAAGAGGGTTCTTCAGTTTGGGCATGTCTACACTTACCTCCCGAGTGTAGACCAGGCCTTAGACGAGGACCCATCCCTACCCTGGCTGACAACTTCATTATAGTAACTCTGCCTCCTTTCATGGCACTTGCTAACTCTCCAGCTGGAGATGGGGTAGGGCTGAATGACCTTGGGTCTGATTCTCTCCTGCCCTACACCTAATGTAGTCATTCACACTTGTGCAATTTAGAATGCTACTGAATCAAAATCCATCACTCAAACCGATGGAAAGTATTTGATGCCTCACTATGTGCCTTACTTCCATGTAGTAGAAATCTTGAACTGTTTTTAATATTTAACAATTTTTATTATCCTATCAAAATAAGATGTTACAACTTCCTACTCTATGGGGGAGAAGACGCACTGCAGTTATCCCATTTTCAGTATGTTCTTAGTATTTTCAATCAATTAAAAATCAAAATCCATAGTACAATAAGCTCAAAAGCAGGTTTCAGTGAATCCTGTTCTAACTTTCTAGTTTAAACAAATGATACAATCCCATCTGCTTAAACTTATCTAGAATACAGAAGTCCCATTGTGACAGTTTCAGTGTAGACTGAATCTGGAGATTCAGAATTGAGGCAGCAATTGGTGCGTAAACTGTAAATGTATGTGAAACAGAACTCCCCTCAGTTGCTTACAAAATTATTTAGGGTCTTTCTGTTGTAATCTTTGGTTAGCAATCTCTAGGTGTCAAAGTCTGTTGTTGGTTCCTTACTTTCTGGTTCAGAACCCCTCATTTTGTTCTGGATTCTCCTTTCCTACTTTGGCACTTGCTGTTGGTAGAATAACTGAATGGATTTCTGCAAAGCCTGTGCCTGGGTTGGCTGGCAGGCAACAAAGCCCCTAGGTAAGCTGGTTGACAGAAGCTGCTTTCTGACAGTGGCATCTCCACCCTGGAGATCAATCGTGTTGCCTGCACAGTGGCAAACAGAATGATAGCTCGCATTTCCTTCTACCATAAATCTTTATTTCTCACATTATCTGTTCTGTTCTACTGTCTAAATTAATTTACCATAATTGCTATTATTAATTTTGTTGTCGTTACTTGTTTAGCGCCAGCAATGTGCTTTGCATTGCACACTACAAGAGATAAAGACAGTCCATATCACAAAGAGCATTCCAACCATACCCCTAATCCTGCAATCAGATCCCCATGTGCTGACCCCCATTCATTGCAATGGGACGATGCATGGGCAGAAGGATCTGCCTCTGTGGATCAAAGTGCTCCATAGGGGCCTAAAAGCCAGACTTAAAAGGGCAAATATGGCTAATTGTAAATATATACCTGTAGGAACAAAGAATTTAGGTCATGCTTACAGGATGGGGGACTTTACCCTGGGAAGCAGTGACTCTGAAGAAGATTGGCAATCATGGTGGATAATCAGCTGAACATGAGCTCCAAGTGTGCCTCTGTGGCCAAGAATGCTAATGTGATCCGTGGATGCATAAATGGGAATCTTGAGTTGGAATAGAGAGGATATTTTACCTCTGTGTTTGGCACTAGTGTGACCATTGCTGGAATAATGTGTCCAGATCTGCTGTCCACAATTCAAAGATCATGGTAAATTGGAAAGGGTTCAGAGGTGAGCCACGAGAATGATTAAAGGATTAGAAAACATGCCTGATAGTGATACTCAAAGAGCTGTACACTTAGTTTAACCAAGATACGGTTAAACGGTTACTTGATCACAGTCTATAAGTACCTACATGGGGAACAAAAGTTTAATAATGGGCTCTTCAGTCTAGCAGAGAAAGGTATAACATGATCCAATGGCTGGAAGTTGAAGCTAGACAAATTCAGACTGGTAATAAGACATACATTTTTAACAGTGAGAGTAACTAACCTTTGGAACAATTTACCAAAGATTACAGTGAATGCTCCATCGCTGGCAATTTTAAAATCAAGGTTGGCTATCTTTGTACAAGATATGATCTAGGAGTCATGTAGGGGAGCTTCTACGGCCTGTGTTATACAGATAGATTAGATGACTACAATGGTCCTTTCTGGACCTGGAATCTGTGGAAATTAAAAAAGGTGGATTGGGAAATCCTGAGGTAGGGGTGGGTATTGGTGATAGTATATAAAGGTTTTAGTGGCATTGTACTATAAAAATAAACTACCATATATACTTGTTCATAAGCCGAATATTTTTGGTAAAAAAGTGAAGCATCAAAGACTGGGGGTCGGCTTATAATCAGGTCTACATCAAAATTTGATGATTTTAAACTCTGTGGAACCATTGAATTGAATATCTAATACATTGTCATTTTGTTTACCTGGAGCATCTGCAGACATGGAGCACCTCAGCTCTCTGTGGCCACAGTTCGCTCTTCCCAGCCAATGGGAGCTGCGGGAAGTGGCGAGCTGAGGAACTCCATGCCTACAGATGCTCCAAGTAAATAAACTGTTCCGACCCACCAGCGGCTTACCCTGACGGGCCAGGAGCCAAAGTTTGCCAACCCCTGAAGTATAGGGTTTGCTTATGAAAGGGTCATACAGTTTTTGCTATTTTTACCTATCCATTTTGGGGGGGGTCGTCTTATAAACGAATGGGCTAATGAATGAGTATATACGGTAACATTCTTGAGTACCACCGAAGAAGCTTTGTAATAGCTGTAGGATGCAGTGCATAGGATAGTTACACTAGAAATAAATTGAAATAAATAAAATCTTTCTTTTTTAGCTACTTGTACCACACTCATCACCATAGTATCTGAATGCCTTACAAGATTATATTATTCCAAATGGATGATCCATACAGATGCTTAATTCTCTTAGGGCTTGTCTATACTTACCGCGCTGGTTCGGCGGCAGGCAATCGAACTTCTGGGTTCGATTTATCGCGTCTAGTCTGGACGCGATAAATCGAACTCAGAAGTGCTCCCCGTCGACTCCGGTAATCCTGCTCGCCGCGAGGAGTACGCGGAGTCGACGGGGGAGCCTGCCTGCCGGGTCTGGACGGGGGTAAGTTCGAACTAAGGTATGTCGACTTCAGCTACGTTATTCACGTAGCTGAAGTTGCGTACCTTAGTTCGATTTGGGGGTTTAGTGTAGACCAAGCCTTATACTTCCATTTCAACAATGTATTGCTTTCATTTTGCCATCTGTCTGTTTAGTTTTGCTAGATTGTTACAAGCATGCACACATTTTCCTGCTAATTGAATGTTATATTTCTCTAAGTAGAAAGGAGAGTTTAGTGACGCTACAGTATTTAATAAATATCAACAGCACGTGAGAGGTGCAGATTTTGCACCCTCCCCTGGAATTCCAGGTGCAGTGTTCAGTAGCTAAAAGGGAACCAATGCCAGCTACAAATGGAGAGGCAGAAATTAGAGCAACTCCTGAAACATCACAGAAATTAAGGACCTGCTAGTTTAATGTGATTGGAGCATGTAAATATTAACACTAATGATGACAACATGTAAATTGGAGTGTGCTATAAAATTTGAGTACATGATACAGAAGTGCCACAGCATGTTTTATTGATGATTTTAAAAAATCAGCTACATTTAATTTGCCAGGCTATTTATATGTGTTGTCCAGTAGTTATGGTTGCAGCAGAGTTTCTGTGTAGTCACATTTCAAAGCTTGTGTGTGTATAAATGAAATAAATACAAGTAAGATAAATTATTCAAACTTAGAAGTGAATTAGGTTTCGGAGGCGTTTTCGATTCACAAATATTCTTATTAACATTCTCCAGCTTTGTTGACAAGACAAACAATAACAGAAAAGTCAACAGAGATAATTATGTAACATTAAAATTTTGTGGCTTGTTTAACAATTAAAAATCTCATCAGCTAATCAACTAGAATACTAGCAGTAGATTAGTATTAGTGCTTGTGAATAAATCAGTTTTACAGTAAAACTTGTTCAGTTTGAACAGGGGCAAACTTACAGATTTAATCCAAAACTGCTTTGAGGGGCAGGCATCTGTTTCCGGAGACCTTGGAATAAAAATATTGGTGTCCCTAGATAGGCATGAATTTTTCAAAACTGAGCTTTGTGGCTTTGTTTTTGTTTTATAACAAGCTGTTTCTGACAGTTTCTCATGTGCTAGGTCTTCTAGTTCCCATGAAATCTCACAAACAGTGAGGCTATGCCAATTTTGTTTTAAATGTTGGCTTTGCTGTATGGGTTCAGTGATTTTGAACCAAATCTGGAAAATAAAATTGTCAAAACTAGCATTTCGATACTATGGGGATGGATGCTTTTCAAATACCTAAAACAGAAAGAGATTAGATATATCAAAGATCAGACAGAATATATATCTTTATAGTTGCAACAATGAGCACTTAAATCACTTATTTCCCTGGTTACTGGGTCCCTTTAATTTTCTTGGCCCTGCATTTACTGAGCAGTGTAAGAATAGACGATTACCATGGATCCTTCACATCTGTCATGAATTGATGCTCTCATTATTCTACATAAAAAAACCCTTCTTTGCATTTTTAACTTTTCAAAAACATTTACAAATATATTTAACTTGTTTTATTAATGTTATCATAGGAAGGCAAAAACACTCCTAATCAAAATTAGTCCTACCCAAATGAGGGAGAAATTGTATGGATCCTCCTAATGCCAACTTAATATTTGGAATTTCATATAGACATCTGTGATAGAGTATTGGCAACAGCATCTGTACCAGTACTCTGACCAATGGGTCACCAATTAAAGTGCCCTGGAATAAACCCGGGGCACCAAAGCTGGGTCTAGAATGGGGACGGGCTGGGGGGCATGACAATGCTAATTAACCCATCAGCCCAGAAAGTAGAAAGGCACCGGCAGGACATATTCAGAGGGGAAGAGAGCGACAGACACTGACTGACTGACTGGTAGGTTTTTGAGAGTTGGAGCCAGGAGAGAACTTCTGGAGGGACACAGGAGGTATCTTCCCCCCTCCTTGGCTGAGTGAGCTAAGGAGTGTATGCTATTGTAAATACAGAGCTGCACAAGTTTATAAGGGAGGTGGGGAGAAGACTGTAAATTGCACCAGAGTACGGTCTCCAAGCCGTTTGGGACTAGAAAAGAGACAGGAGCAGGATGACACTGTCACTACATACAATGGTGCTCTCAGATTATTGTGCCAATGCCACAACATGCACAAAAAATACCAAGTGTACATTCAAAGAAGCTGTTTTGAGGCAGAATGCTTTCTATGAAAGAATCTCAGTGTAAGTTTCCAGAGAGTTGTGTGTATTTACAGTACTTTTTTTTTTTTAAGAGTCATTGAGTATGATCAAGGCAAGGAATTCAGTTGTTTTTTGACATGCTGATGTGTCTAATGCATCTTGCTATGTTTATGTATTGAAGGGGTCAACAAGGTAAACCCAATCAACTGGTTTTAAAAGTGCGGTAGAAGCTATATATAGTAGGATGAGTCACTTATGAGGTTTTCCTTGGTGACCTCCCTTATGGCTGAAGTCAAACCATTTTCTTTCGTGTTTTTAATTATGACTGGCTTTAAGTAGCTTTCTTAGTGCTGCTGCAGAACATCAGGCAGTAACTAGCTTGTCAAGTGGAAACTATATTATTTTGCAGAACATCAAAAGAATGCATAGAAAATTGTTGATCCAGATCAACTTGATGACAGAAGGCTACCAAGAGACCCAGCCCTTTGTGAGATGCCAGGGTAGTAGATTTCCTATAGGGAAGGAGAGGAAGAAAAGGGAGGTGGAATTGTTTATCCTGACAGCTGACAGGGTTTGCTTACGTTAATTCAGGATTTAATAGTAGACAGGCAGAGCCATGGGGACCTGCTGTCATTTTGTCAGAGTCCTTGTGGAAAAGGTATTTCTGACATGGAGGGAAAGGTTTCCTGAGAATCCATAATTAAATGTCATGGCCTAGAGTGGGCAGAGCTATAGGAAAAATAAATCAGAAACCTTTCGATAATATAGAAAGAAATGAGGCTTTTTGGCAAGAAGTGATTTTTATAGATCACTGAAGAAACCTTGGCCTGTCAGCAAAAGACTATGTGTTGCAAAACTAGCACTCAGCAAACAACTTTTTCTTACAGTAACTGTTAGCACTAATCTAACACTTTTCATCCAAGGATCTCAACAGGGCTTTCCAATTGATTGATTAATACAGAGAAACATATTTGTTACTGCATTTTTGGTTTCTTGGCACCCTGTAAGTTCAATTGTTCCTGACTTGTACCAGTAAACAGACATGGATTGAGGATTTCATATATTTTATGGCTGATAGCAGATGAATATAGAAAATTGTTGACCTAGAGAAGTGTTAATAGCCCATGATGTCAAGGAAAACAATGGAGTTACTCTTTTTCTCCCATCCCGATAATGTAGGCTCAATTTGAAAACTGTGGCTTGACATTCGGAGGTCTGGCATGAGGAAATGCTGTCTTCTCTATTAGTGAAGAAGTTAGTGACTCCAGAATAAGCCACCTGTCTCAAATAAAGGTTGCGGGGGGGGGGGGGGGCCAACATATGACAAAACAGGGGGCTATGGAGTACCTTCTCCACAAGAGTGGTCTAAGAAACTGAGTGTGAGGACTGCTGTGGAAACTGAGTGAAATAGATTGATAACACAGTAACCTCATAACGACTGCTAAGGCCAATGAAAATAATGTGGAGTCTGAGACTTTAGGATTGGGCTGAAGTTTTCATTGCCTTTTGTTTCAGAGTGCGCTGAAGCAAAACCAGAGGTCGCTAAACCCCTGCTCTTCTGTAGCACAAAATAGGGGGCTCAATCCTTCAAGCTGTCCACACAAGTCAGAAGGTTGATGTGGTCAGACTCTTAACATAGCTGTGCTGCCAATTCCTTGTCACTGACTGCAGATGCTGAGAGGAGCTGGAGTGAGTTTGTTTTCAGACTGCCAACTTAGCACTGTGCAACTTGTGTACTGCTGCATACCTTAAAACTGATTAGTCAGATTAAATTGACTGAGAACCACAGGAAATAAAAATAATGATTTGGGAAGAAAGGAGGGATGAAGAAGAAAACAGGAGAGAGGAGAAAAAAGAAAGTGGAAGGTGCACAGGTGGAGTGAAAGTAGCAAAAAAGCATGGGGGTAAAGGGAGAGAGAAAAGGAGACGTGGGAAAAGGAAAATATAGTGGGAGAGGAAAGAGAGAGAGAAAAGGAAGGAAAAAAGGTATTAATACAAAATAGAAAAGGAAAAGGAAAAAAAGAGAAGACTGAGGGAAAAAAAGAGATAGAAAGAAGGGAAAACAAATAGGAAAAATTAGTGCTCAGTAAATGATGCTTCCAGAGTCCATCCTATAGCCACATGGTATTGGCTAAGCCTTTAATTTCACCTAGTTATAATTCTGTTGAGGTGCTAATGCAGCTTTCCAAAGGGCATTCACTTCCCTATGCAAGTGGCCACCTTCTGCATTCCAAGGGCTATATGTGTTCTGCCCTCACCCTGTATGGGGGATCCCTTTTGATGTCAATGTGATGTGTAAATGTGAGCCAAGGGCATTGTATGGCCCCGAATATTCACTTCAGAAGAAGTCAATGTCCAGCTAACCTTTATATTCAAATACTAGTACAAATACTGTAGAATCAGAGAGGTTAGAAATGAAAAAGACCTACAAAGTTACCTAGTCTGCCAATACAAGATTGTTCCCTGCAGTATGTTTCGTGAGACAAGGTTCCCACATATTTATTCACTGTGTATAATTATTTAATTTAATAGAGCACGTATTATTGTGAACATCAAAGCACCAGACTGCAAAAGATAGATTTCAAATAATTACTAGAGATAATACGTCCAGTCAAAATACAGAACAGAAACAGGCAGCTTCTAAAAACCCACCCTGTCCAAGGAGATTAGCTCCCAACTGGATAAGGGACTGGGGCAAGCAAAGGACTGGGAGAGTCAGAAACAAAGGGAGGAATTCCAAATAATTCAGATTGAGTTTTTTAAACGGGATTTAGCCACAATTGTTGCATGTTTGGATTTCAGCGTACAAAGGATGCACAATCCATTATTTAATAGCATGCTAAGGTGCAGCTAAAATTCAGCTTAATGATAACACAGTAGGGTCAGCTAAAGTTCAGAGTGTATAATGAAGTACAGGACTTCTAAGACAAAGGCATTCATTTTTCCAAAACAAAACCATCTTTAGCAGTAGAGTTTAGCCAGCACCTTTGGCTACAAAAGAAAAGATTCTGTGATGTCTGGTCAAGAAATTGAGAGTTTCATATTAAAAGAATAATAAAAGATTAAAATTTACTAACAATATCTTCCATTAATTTTAAAACTGATACTATTATAAAATTAATGGAAGCTGTGTTGCTAAATTCCCTACACTGGTTTGGAAATATCAGTCTCGGTTATTAGGAACAAATGAAATACAAGGCGTTTTCAGCATTCCTAAAGTAATCAGTAAAGGATTCTGATGGACCTTCTCTAGGAAGGAGGTTCTATAATCAAGGACCTTTGACAGAGAAAGACACACCTGATTCTGATGGAACCTAGGGACTTGGAGCAGTCCCTACTTTCACTCCCAAGAAGGTACACAGGATGAGAGGCAAATGCTCAAGTACTTAAACCAAGATTAGGAAAGGCTTTATACACCAATACTAAAGCTGTAGGCCCTATTCTTACAATGGGGTTGTCTGTACACACAAAGGTCCTTTCACACAGCCGATTGCAGGATCAAAGCTGTTAGATTGCATCCTCTGGCACATCAGCTGTCCCATTATACCTCATGAAAGATTGGCTTAAGTGTATCTGTATAGTTAGTGAATTTTGAGAGTGCTTTTCTCATGCAAAGCTTTAGGAAAATGACCCCTTTGCAAATAATAAACTCTTACTTCAGCATTAGAAAGCTGACTGTTATCTTCTGAGGTATAAATTTATTTTATTTTTCTCATTAATGTTTTATAGCCTTATTAATATTTTAAATCACAATACCTAACATGGATAGGTCAAACAAACAAAATATGAACTGACTTGTTTAACCGCTCGTGACAAATGCTACAGTTTTTCTTGTCATGTTATGTTTCTTTTGTAGAACTGTTACTGTTTGTCATGATGTCCTAGTGGATTAGTAGTAGTCTTGTTAAATTTGTTTTAGTTTTCATATGTGGACTTCAATTAAATATATTCATCAGTTAATTATATATACCTGACCTTGATTAAATAGTTAGCTCTCCCACTATATGTTCAATGACAACGAAGCATACTGCATGTAGCTAAGAATATTTGCACAAGTGTCAGTATATTTGTACACTGGAAGCAGAAATCCTGTTTGACTTTTGTTTTACTTTATAGGCACATATGCACAGCTCTAAATATCTGTCAAAGTTGAAACTCGTGATTAAAATTGTATCTATATAATATTTTCATTTAAATTTCCCATGACAAAAATGTCACTATACAGACATTCCCACAAAAGAAAACCAAAAGACCCTCTACCCAACCATTTTATGAGGTCCTACCAGATCATTCTTCAGTCTCCAGCCCCTCCAGTAATGACATCCAACGTCTCTAAAAGCATGATCCTAAGTCCATTTGAAGTTGATGGAAAGACTCTCATTGACTTCAATGGGCTTTTCATCAGGCCCTATGTTTGCGAGTAAAAATGGGCTTTGCCATATGTCTAAAGGGTTCACAAATCCTGTCTGTGGCTGGCAAAGAGAAATGCATATTTCAGAGACAGGAAAACACCCTGGTATTGGTGCACAGACATCTTGAGAGCAGCACCGTCCTATTTGTATCCCTCCACATTTCTTTGAGGAAAGCCGTAGTTCCAGTTTCTCAGTTAATCCGTGTTATAGGTTCTTTCATTTCAACTGGAATAATGATTGACATAAACAGTCAAGCATTAGTGCTCATTTACCTTCATCTTGGTTTAGCCATGAGCTAAGAGCAGTATGGATTTAAATTTACGACCTTTGATTATTGCAAACTTTCATGTAAAAAAACAAGTAAACCAATCTAACCGCTGCAAGGCAGGGTTTGAGTGGAAGAAGTGATGATTGAAGTTTCCTTTTCTTTAGTATTGTTATACCCTTCTCTGATTACTTTTAACCATCCCTTCCAGGAATAACTGTTATCTCTGGCTCAGAGACTTACCTCTGGAGAGGAAAATATTTTTGACTCTGCAAGATTCTGGATTTTGCATATAGTTTCAATAAATGTTCCTCTTTCCCCTCTTCCTCTTTAAAGTTCTTTTTACCAGTGTCTGTCCCCCTGCACATTATTCACTTCAGACACGCTTCAAGGGCACTTCACTTTAGCGCTGAACTCCTGGGAAATTCTTCTCAGGAATCATTGTTTTATTTTAACATAGAAAGAATGGTTCATACCAGTAACCCAGTTCCTTTTACAGGTACCTTAAATCCAACTTCACCATTACCTGCAAATATCCAGGTTGCAGTTAGCAGCAGCAGTATCCTATTTATTCAAAAGCTTGTCATCATGAATTAGCAATGTAGACTAGGGCATGTCACCCCTTAGCAGATTGACTAAGTGCAGTTGTAGTGGCTGTACCTCATCTATTGGGGAGGTGTTGATAAATCTCTTCATGTTGCCTGTCGTCACTGGGAAGCCTCCTATAAATCTCTCTAGGCTGCTTGTCCCAGCAGTGAAGGCTCTATAAATCTCTCCACGCTCCCATCTTCACCACAAATGCTCCTATAGCTGTCTCAAAGCTACCTGTCCCCCAATGCACTGAATTGAGGCAGAGAGATTTATTGCTTGGAGATAGGTGGTATAGGGATATTTAAAGGACCCTTCCCATCAGGCAAGTTATTTAGAGTTGTATTTATCTGAGGTATTGGTGCACATGCACAATCTACAGGACACTTGTTTCAATGACTATGCCAGTATCTTATGCTATCCTACGTTTAGCAACATGTATATAGAGTAGTAACCACTAAAAAGTCAACTTTTGCTAACAGTTCATTTGGAACCGGAAGTCCACAATCAGGCAGCAATAGAAACCAAAAAACAACAAGTAAAAAGCAATTAGAGTGTATTGTGTTAAACTACTAAAAAAAAGGGGAAAGTTTAAATTTTTTTTTGACAAGGTAAGGAAACTGTTTCTGTGCTTGTGTCATTTAAATTACTTTGGCAGCGGGCTTCAGTCACTCCGGGTCTTCAGTGGCATTTCGGCGGCGGGTCCTTCAGTGCTGCCGAAGATGCGGAGCGAGTGAAGGACCCGCCGCCACCTCAGACTCGGAGCGCCGGCCCAGTGAGTACAAGTGCCGCAGCGGGTGGCACCTTTTTTTTATGTCCGCTCCCCCGCTTTGCCCCAGGCCCCCTGAATCCTCTGGGCAGCCCTGTTTGTAACTCGGAGGTTCTGCTATATTTAGTTTGTGGAAAGGTTGAAGTGTGTGGTGTTGAAGATGCCACTCCATGATCAATGCAGCCAGCTATATTGGTACTGCTTCTGTCACGATATCGAAGAACACTCAGAGTTCTGAGGCAGACGGGTAATTGAGATTAGATGTGCTGCAACACCTAGGCAAAACAGAGTGACTTAAGGCTGGAGTGACCGCCTGACTCCAAATGTTTTTTCTGTTGTGCAGTTATGAGACCCCTAATAATTCAGAATACACAGGAGAGTTGGGAAGACATTATCAAGTGCTTTAACAGACTTCTCAGACTCTGGTTTCCCACCACTGGATTGATAAGCTCACTCCATCTCACTATCTGCACTTGTTTTGTGGAGTCACCTACTGTATCAGAGTTGTGTCTGTTCAGGAACACCTCCGCGTGTGTTTAGGATTCCGCTTGCCTCTGTGATAATTCAGGCTGTGCAGGAGAGTTCATGTAACATTACCGCTGTATTCAGCAGCTCAACACAGAATCCCCTAAGGTAATGGGTTCAGCTGAAAAGGAAGCAGTGAACTCTGCCATCTTTACAGAAACAATGGTAAAATTAGTGGTATATGTAAGTCCGAATTTTAAGTGGATTGTTCCTAACTTGTAGTCACGTATGTGCTTAAAGCCACTTTTTCGAAGTGCCACTCAGTCTATTCTATTCAGTATAGATTCTTATACCACCCTCTTCACAGTAGTATTTGCCTTCCAGGACTGCATTAAGTAATCTGACTAAAGTCAGTCACATGTGGTTTGTTTTTTCTTGGATCTTCTCCCGAGGGGGAGAATTGTGTGTGTAGTGTTTTGCTTAAGTAAGGGGTTCCTTGGTGGGTTTTTTAACTTATACATTTTCTATGTGTTATTTTCTAGATAATACTTACTCCTGCCTCAGTGCAGGGGACTGGACTAGGTGACCTATCAAGGTCCCTTCCAGCCTTACATTTCTATGACTATGTCCTGGTTTACACTGGGGGTGGGGGGGATCGATCTAAGTTACGCAACTTCAGCTACATGAATAACGTAGCTGAAGTTGATGTAGTTATAGCTACTCACCGTGGTGTCTTCACTGCGGTAAGTCAACAGCTGACGCTCCCCGTCGACTCTGCCTGCGCCTCTTGCTCCAGTGGAGTAGCAGAATCAATGGGAGAGCGCTCAGCGGTTGATTTATCGCATCTTCCCTAGACGCGATAAATTGACCCCTGCCGGATCAATCGCCCCAGAGTTAAGCGTAGACATGCCCTATGTTAGGAAAGGCAAGCTGAAGGCATGCATCTTTACCTTGGAGTGGAAGGTGGTGAGTTTTGTGATGGTCCTTAGTAGAGCTGAGTGAATAACTAATTCTTTTGGCGTGGTGGCCAAAAAAAAATCATTTAGGGTCAAAGTAAACATTTTGTTCAATCAGAAATGATTATTCCTTTGATTTTGTTTTGTTGTTTTTTCACCAAACATAAACTTCTGAAAATTTTGCCTTTCTTGAGAAAAAGGGTGGCTAAAAATACATGAAGAATAAAAGGTAGCATATAGTCTCATTATTTAAATAGCAAGGAAAGGAAATATACAGTATGCAAACATACCCTTGTACGGAATTAAAACATTATACAGTAAAAGAAAACCAATGTATTTTCATGCTGCTATGATTTTTAAAAATGGATCTGGGATGAAGTAACAATGTCCTGCTTATGTAACAAGGATACTCTTCATGATTGTTATATAATGATGATCTCATTCAAATTTATCAGAATAAACTAGGTGATACTAATTGTTTAGCAGGAGAGTGTTTTATAAGTTCATTCCATGTTAAGTACATTTTACAGTGTACTGTGTATGAAGTAACATTGTGCATGGAATGCAAAGCTATTAATCCAAATGCAGGTCGAAAGTTGAATGTTAAAATACTATTAATTGCTTTGTGGACTTCATCTCATCTCTGCTTTCAGTTGCAGTGCAGATGACACACAATAAAGTCTGGGGCAGATCAGGCCCCAGAGTATGCAGAAATGTAGAGGTGGTGGCCTCAAGATTTGAAACTCTTTTTTCCCTTTATCAGATTTAGATAAAGTTTAATTTTAAGGGCTAAGATTTTACTTTACTAAAATGATAAAAAGTTAGCTGCTCATTGCATTCAGTACTTATCCTAAAACTAAAACCAAATAGACATGACCAACCCCAGATATTCCACACCCAAAAAGTACAATGAATTATGACTTGAATACTTTGCCTCTTTTATTCTGTCAGTTGATTCCCCTCTCTATTTTTTGTCATGGCCAGATTCAGCCAACCTCACTCTGATTGAGTTGTACCTTTCTGTATACATTGTTTCATTGGTTTCCATGGGGCAAATTGCAGAATAATGCAGAGGGCAAGTCAGGGTGGCAGAATCTGACTCTAAATGTCTTTCTTTCATCCATTCCTGTGTGAAAATCCCACACAAACAGTAGGAGAATCTGACTATACAAAGGAAAGAGTGAAACTGACTATAAACAGAGTGCTGTGCTTATCATACATAAAATGGATGAAAAAAGGAGATTATTTTAATCTCTTTTAATTATATTAACCCTTAGGTGTTACTTGTAACAATTGGTTAATAAAAATCAGGCAGAAGTGTGACGTTTAAGTTTACAATGTTCTTTTAAACATTGTTTTTAAAGATACTGGGAAAATGAGGTGAAATATCATGGTTTGAAGCTTACACAGAGCTCTTCTTGACCTGAACAAGAGCTTTGTGTAAACTTGAAAGCTTGTCTTTCTCACCGACAGAAGTTGGTCCGGTAAAAGATACTAGCTCACTCATGTTGTGTCTCTAATATCCTGGGACCAACAAAGCTACAACAACACTACATACTGAAATATCCTGATCATGTTCCTGTTGTACAGTCAGAAATAAACTGCTGGCAGAGTCAAAAGTCAGAGGTCCCAGGGGCAAGAAGAAGTTGTTGCTGAAGGGTCAGTTGAGATGTGGAGACCATATATGCCAGCTGGCTAGGGTGGTGCACAGGCATTAAACTGCCAACTCATCTCTCATGGAGGTAGGTTGCCCCATTTATATTTATACCTAGATTATTATTTTTTAAACCAGTATGGCTCATCTCCTTTCAAAATGAAACAGTTGACTGTAATCTGACTAAATATGTTCCTGACACTAAACATTTCCACATGGATTTATTAGAAATAGGATAGGAAAAGAATAATATGAGCTTATATGTTTATCCTACACACATAAAGGGATGACTGTCATAACTCATTTGTCCCTTTGCCAATTATGAGTTGAGGCTCTTTCTGCCTTGCTTTACCTGTTGAATTTGCATGTACCATACTGATATTATGGTGGGGGGGGGAGAAGGGTTATATCTTGGTTAATTTTTTTTTCTGCATTTACGTAATGTCCACATTTCCAATGGTGTGCAACTCATGAAAAGTGCTTCAGGCGCAATGCTGACATGCAAGTTCTGATCCCTGGAACGATTGAAGTCCATTGGAGTGTGGTTTTTGTTGTTTAGTGCATGAGCAAAACATCAATTTTGGTTGGTGTTGGTTTAGCTTGGTGCTTCACTGTTTCAAATTAAGAATGAAAGTTTGCAAACCGTTTGGCCATAATATGGATAATAGCTTTTGGTTTTATAACTAATAATAATACCTAGCCATTAAATAGCACTTTTTTGTCTATAGATCTCAAAATGCTTTACAAAGAAGGTCAGTAAAATTATCCCAATTTTATTGATGGGGAAACTGAGGCACAGAGAGGGGAAGTGACTTGCCCAAGGTCACCCAGCTGGCCAGTGACAAACAAGACTAGAACCAGGTTTCCAGAATCCCAGACCTGTGTTTTATCCACTAATAGATCTTTATTAATTGGAAATGGACCTGGAGAAAATCCTGCAGCCCTTACTAATGGCCCATAAAGATGGAGTGAAATGCTCACTCTAAAGTGACCTGTTTTTGTGGGCTTCGGTCAGAACCCCTTAATGGTTCCTTTTTATTATTTTATCTATTGTATATCACTGATACATAAACCTCTCCCTGTATAGCTCTTTAATCTATACACAAGGCTAGCTTTAAGTTTCCAAGCTGCTTGCCTCTCCTCTGGTCCCACTGCCAAAGAGAGGGAGATGGAGTTCCATTCTATGAACTGCAGAACCTGTATGGAGTGCAACCTTCAACCCTTCCATAAAACGTTCACTTTTTTTGTCAGAGCTTTGCTTCAACGAACATTTTCCAGCCAGCTCTACTAATTTGTATTAGAAATTGATAGATTTGATTTGTATTCAAATGCATGTAACCGTCTGTCATATTCTTTATATTTCTGTTTAGTTCGGTTCTTATAACAGTACTCCACACAGTAGAATCTGAGTGCCTTCTAAGAGATAACAACAACTACAATAGACCCCGTTATCTAATTTACTTCCCCCGAGGCAGGTGGGATTATGTGGTTTTTATTTTTAACTGTATTTCCTTCTTTTCTTTTCCCTTCCTCCTCTCTTTCTTCTTTCCTTTATTTCTTTTCCCTCCTCTGTGTTCTTTTTCCCATTCCATTAGCTGCAGCTTTGTGAAATCTAAATCAAAGAAGCGAGGTTGACTCTTCCTTCAGAAAGCTGTGAGATTTGCAGTCATTCTAATCATCTTAAGTGGCAAATTCCAAAGCCCAGGTCCTCTGCTGAGGGAGCCCAGCCCTCTCTCTTACTATCATTAGTTCCATCCTTGAGGTTGACAGTTTCAGAGTTCCTAGGGAACTCTCATGGGAAGTTGTTATTGTGAAGAGAGGCACTCTTGGAGATATCTTGGGGCAATTCCATGGAGGGCCTTGCAGAGTAACCGCAACCTTAAATTTGACCCTGTCGTCTATGGGAGCCCGTCTAGTGAGCAGAGCAGAAGGGTAATATTACTAAGGAAGCAAAGCTGCTGTATTCTGGACTAACTGAAGCTTTTTAAATGTTAGAAGTGTTTAAACCCAGGTCCAGAGAGTTGCATAGTCCAGCCAAGGTATCACAAAGGCTTGAATAATTGTTACCAAGTCATAGGCATGAGTCTCATAATTCCCTTAGGCAGGGACCCAGTCTTCATATGTGTTGGTACAGCACCACGCATGCCTATGGTGGAATTAAAACATGTTTACTTTCCTTCGTGATGGCAATTTTGAAATGTAAATTTCCTTGAGCCTTGCTCAGTGTGTACACATTGCCTCAAGGGTTCCTTTAATATGTATGGTGTTGTGTTAATGTTTTTCTTAGTCTTGAGAGTTTCTTAGTCCTTTAGTGCAGTTAAGGTTTCTGGTAGCGTATGATTTTAAGCAACTTCTGGTTTTTGACTTAATTGTTGTTTTAGCTTATCACTCAGTTTGTTTTTTGACACTGGAAGTGTGTTAGATGGGGATGTTTTGTATTTTAAATACGTTAGACATTTCATACAAATATATATTTTATTTACTTTTGCTTCCTTTTCCTTGGCACCTTACTTAGAACTGTGTACTGTTGTCGTTTATAAAAGTCAACGTGCTCAGTTATTTAATACCAGAAGGAGAGAAAAAACTTTTCCTAAATTAAATTAATGGCTTGACCCTGGATATCATGCCACTATAGTCAACAATACAATGTTTATATCCCTGTGAGCCAAAATATTAAATGCATAGGTATTTTCTCATTTTATATACAAGTTGCAATGTCTTTCTTTTGTTCCCTTGTATATGTGTCATCTAAACTTCCCAGTGCAGATGGGAAGTTCTCGTTGACATTGAATTCTTGCCACCACACTCAGGTAAAGTTTTTTTTATGTGTGACGGGGCACCACTTAAATAAGAGTCTGAGTTAACTTTGCCGTGAAGACAAGCCTTGTACTGACTGGGTAACTAAAGAAATGATGAAATAACAAGTCAGGAGGGCCTGCTCTTCAGCTGGTGTAAGTCAGCATAGCTCCCTTGAAACTGATTTACACCAACTGAGGATCTGGCCAAACAGAGTGGTAGCTGAGCAGTTGAGAGGGGAAGGGATTTTTAGTTAACCTGTTTTATTTAGATAAGATACATTTAATTCAGTGAGTAATTAATGAATATTGCGGACATTTTGTTAAAGACTCAGAGCCACCTCCCCTTCAATAAAGGTGTTAAAACACACAATAAAGCTCTGAGACCACCCAGAACAACAGAGGTGACATTTGTGATGTTTCTAAGGTTAAAAACAAGATGGGCCCCACTTGTCTCTTAAACAAAAGGAAACAGCCCCCCCCCATCTCCTCCCCACACACACATACAATACTTCAGTCTGTCTTTATACATCATCATAAAGATCCAAAAAAGAACAAATGCCCAAGTTTTTCAAAAATACATTGCAGGTCACCTTCAAAATCGGAGCTTAAAAAATCAAGGAGAAGTTTAGAAAAATGGGAACTGGGCATTCAACTTCAGGATTCCCATAGGGATCCTGTGTTTGAAGATGGTTCACTAACCATAACAAAGAATGGAAACGTAAGGTTCAATAATCAGGATAAAGTATTATTGCTCTGGAGTGCTATAATAAAGACCTGGATTTAATTCCCAATATTTTGATTCCTGTGCTTATCTCTCTGTACTTTGCCTTGCTGGGAATGATGCCAATAGTGTTGCCTCCCATCCACTCTTGCTATGCCAGAATTACAGTGTTTGGAAGGGCCTTGAAGGGATAAAATAGGATGCGTGGAGGAACTGAAGTGGTTCCCTGAGGACTCTGAAAGGGACATGGACAACAAACGAAGCCCACTAGGATAAAATAGAACCAAAAGCATGAGGAAACTGTCTAATTTGGTGAGGAGGTGTATTTGGATCAATGTGGTATCAAGATCTAAAAAAAATGAGAGAGAAAAGATGACTGGCTTGGCAATAAAAGATAACTGATCACAGAGAAGAGCAGATTCTGCTGTGGCCAGCACAGTATTCAGATTGTGAACAAGTGAGGAGAGTTGTATTGGAAGGATGGTTAGGCAGCTCAGAGGAAACAAACTTACTTACCATAGAAAGGAAATGAGGTTGAAATGTTGAAAAAAGACTATAAGAATCAAAGATTTTTACAAGGACAGCAGAGGAAAGACTCTGGAAAAAAATTCAGTGGAAATAAAAGGATGACTAGCTGGGGTTGGAAGGTGGCAGAGGGAATGGAGCGGAACTGGGAATGATAGGATCTCGGAGAATAGCATTTTCTCCAAGCTCCTGCCAGATGGAGTACTTTAAAAATGAACTTCAGTCCAGTACATCCATCATGTACTAGATTTTGCTTCACCCTGGCTGTCATTTGAAGTCAATGAGTATCTTTTAATTGGCTCCAGTGGACACTTGATTGGCCCTGTAATAGCCGTGAAATCAAAGTCCTCATCCTTAAAATGTCTAATGATAAGAATGGGGATAAACTCATTTTCACCTTGTACACTCTATCTAGGTGCCATGGGGAGCTGAAGGTATCACCTTGTTGTTTTCCCGCACTGTGCCAACACATGGTGACTCTCAGGATACTGCCCCATCTATTGATTAGCAAGCTATGTAAAGCATACGTAGTCTTATCTTCCGCCTCTTGTTAGGAGGAGCTAAAGCTTTCATCTGTCAGGCCTTGCCAAAAAGAGTGAGAACACTAACACAGGAATCTGACAAGGCTGAAGTACAGATGACAGAAGGCAAGATCTGAATGCAAGACATAAGTCCTAGCTACTAGATCACTAGCAACACTTAAGAATTCTGAATGTTCTTTGTCATCCAAGAGAGCAGGCTTAACCCTGTTAGCTTGAGTTTTGTTTTCTACAAATGTACTTTAGCCTCAGTGTATCTGACATATTAAGCTTAAGATATAGTTTCTAGCAGAACTATGTCTCTGTAGGCTCTTAAAAATGAGAGATGGAAAAGACCTTTGAGACAGAGTTTGCCACATGTACAAGTCTGCCGCATGTAGAGGATATTGTCCCCAATGGAAGACATCACAGATTTTAAACTCATTCTACCCTTGATCTTAATCAAAAGACCAAGAAACTGCAAGCCGAGACATAAGGACAGTGTTGTATTATGTCAGTAGTTAAAAGATCTAAAACATAATAAAAATACATTAAAATATAGCTGCCATGTCAAGGGCAAAAATGAGAAGACAGAAGATTTAATTCATGCGGTTTAATTCACCCTTGTGCAGGTAAGGAGCACTAGGCCTGTGCCCACCTTACGTTCCACTTACACCCTCAGAATAAGGCTTAAGAAAGATATTAGGGATACTGTGATGGTGTGTATGCAGCCTTTGCGGCTCTCTGTGGGGGGACTCCACAGTACAACTACACCCCACTCCAAGAAGCAGCAATCTGAGAAGAAAAGAACAGTGATGCTGGGTCCTCCAGGCTTGCCTAGAGAAGACTCTTAGAGCAGTCATTTTGGAAACCACAGAGATCTGATCCTCAAAGGGCTAGAGAGGTTACCAACAGCCAATCTGGGCCTGGTTGCCCCAGATAAAAGGGGCTGCATGGCCTTAACAGTTCAGTTCCTGCCTGGGACCAGAGGAATGAGGATGGGAGCTCCTCTCTGGCCAAAGGAGCCTGAAAATTAGTGTTTATGGCTGGCCGAACTTGGATAGCTGGGGTTGCAGAGAGAGAATAACCTGAGGATGTTGGGCCTGAGATAGGGCTGGAGATAACGGGCCTGGTTGGAAGAGGCCCAGGGAAATAACAGTGACAATGGTAGGTAAATTGTATAATGGCTGACAGGGGTCAGGCTGGAGACTCTTGCCTATATGCTCGGGGTCTTACTGATCGCCATATTTGGGGTCGGGAAGGAATTTTCCTCCAGGGCAGATTGGCTGAGCCTCTGGAGGTTTTTCGCCTTCCTCCGCAGCATGGGGCAGGGATCTCTAGCAGGAGGGTTTCTGCCGATTGAAGTCACCTAAAACAGGATTGGGGACTTCAACAGCAGAGTCCAGGGAAGGGGTAGGGACGGTTTTATGGCCTGCAGCATGCAGGGGGTCAGACCAGATGATCATAATGGTCCCTTCTGACCTTAAAGTCTATGAGTCTATGAGATTGGAGTAAGCGGTACATGGCTACTATATATATAGTCTCTGGGTTGGAATATGCAATAGCGGGCAGGCCCAGGTTCTCCTTCCAGTCACAGGTAAAAGTGGCATAAACCCTGAGAAGGAGGGACAAACCTAGCCTTAGCCCTAAGGAGAAGACAAGGTTTGTTTGGAAGCCCAAATGACGGGCTGAATTTAAAGGGCCCAGAGCCAGTACAAGCAAATAGACTGTTTGTTGGACTCTTTAATACCCCAGAAAGGGTTCATTTGGACTTTGTGACTTGGCTAGAGGGCCAAACCTCTGAAGACCCACCAAGGTCAGCCAGAAGGCTGCAGGGGGCACCAGGGATGAGAAAAAGTTGAGTGCCAGTTTACAGTCTTTGTCCTGGCCCATTGCCCACCAGTGTATTTCATCTATAGCGTATATAAGTTCACCATGGAATCATTATTTTATTCATAAGGAGCAAGATTACTGTAGCCTAGTGATGAATAGATATGACTAAACCAAGTGGGAGAAGATAATTGTGGATTAGGAAGGGAGATGAAACAGCATGAGTAGCGTTTTGGATGTACGCATTTTCCGAGAGTTTTAACAATTTCCAGTTCTTACCAAAAAAAGCAGCTCTTCAGTATTTCTGCTATTGTGAAAGGAATAGCAGAAATAGAGCCAAGCACATCAAGAAAGGAATTAACAGCAGGAAAAAAGATAAGGGATCTCCACCTCCATTAGTAATAATGGTCACATTATGTTGCACTCCTTTTGTACTGGGGGTCTCAGAGTCTGAGACTGAGATCTGAAATCGAACCATGGAGGCAAGAAATGTCATTGCTTTTGAAGGCACAAATTGCATTTCCATGTTAAGGTTTTACCACGGTAACCAACAAATATAGAGGGAAGTATTTTACTCTAAAGTGTCCAAGTTCAGTGCAAATGGTAAACAAAGCAGAATAAGTTCCACGCTTGGTGTAGGGGGAAATGGCTTAGCAACTAGAGGATTAAGGAACAATATATTGTCAAATAATTGAATGGTATCCAGTTGCTGAGGAGATAAGGAAGAGAGAGCAGTTTTTACTGGAAATAAGTGCTCATTAAAAGCTCTGGTCTCCCTAGCTACTAGCAAAATAGCTTAGAAATAAACACCACAAACTGGTTCTTGTTTAAGGCTCTGAACCCCCCATTAACAAATCAGCCCATTGGTGCAGAAGATTTATCCCACTTGCTTCTGCACTCAAAGTTTGTGTAGACTTTGGGGGGGGGCGGGGGAAGAAAGGGAGATGACCATGAAAGGCAAGATGGACATGTGGTTAAAGGAAATGATTCTGCCACAGACTTCTTGTGTGACCTTGTGCAAGCCACTTAACCTCAGTTTCTGCCTCTGTAAATTGAGAATGGTCATACCTCTCAGGTGTGTTGTGAGCATAAATCCATTAGTTCAGTGTTTCCCAAACTTGGGACGCCGCTTGTTTAGGGAAAGCCCCTGGCGGGCCAGGCCAGTTTGTTTACCTGCCGCGTCCGCAGGTCTGGCCGATCGTGGCTCCCACTCGCCGCAGTTTGCTGCTCCAGACCAATGGGAGCTGCTGGAAGCAGCGCAGGCCCTGTGGCCGATCGCAGCTCCCACTGGCCGCGGTTTGCTGCTCCAGGCCAATGGGAGCTGCTGGAAGCAGCGGCCAGTACATCCCTCAACCCGCGCCACTTCCAGCAGCTCCCATTGGCCTGGAGCAGTGAGCCGCGGCCAGTGGGAGCCGCAATCAGCCAGCCAGACCTGCGGATGCGACAGGTGAACAAACCTGCCCGGCTCGCCAGGGGCTTTCCCTAAACAAGCTGCGTCCCAAGTTTGGGAAACACTGCATTAGTCGATGTGAAGTTCTCAGGTACTTTGGTTATGAATATTGTAGAAAGAGCTAATAAAGCATAAGACTGTAAGACATTTGAAAGTCTAAAACTGATGGGAGTTGGGTGCTTTACTCCTCTTTGTGCTTTTGAAACTCTCATTAATTGGCTCAGTGTAAATCTGAGAAGACCTCAAGTACATATAACCCTATGAAGAATGACTAATCACAACCTCAAAATCTAGGCAGTGTCTGAAGCGTGTATGTTCCCTTTTCTACAGCTCAGCCGTTAACATGTACAAAACTTTTGTTTGTAACCATGACAAGGTATTATTTTTAATCAGCTCCTAGGGATAGTGGTTACATTTATGAATTATTTATGGATTAGGTCCTTCATTTTCCTTGCTAACTTCAGTCCATGTTTGCATAGTTTTGAATTAGTTTCTTTCTCAAACAGTTCATGGACATAAATCTATTTATTTTCCAGTCTTTATCAAATATCTCTCGAGTCTCCTGTTTTCTAAAGCATAGAAATTAATTTTAGCACATTTGCATCATAACTTATACCCACAAACCCTGACTCATTTTAGTTGCCATCTGTTGCATATTTTCAGTGTCTGTAATATGCTTGCTATAACGTGACAACCAGAGATGCACACAGTACTCTAGATTTTATCTCAGTAGTGGCTTAAAAGGGCCAGAAGAGTGCCCACTAATGTTACACTCCTTAGCCTAACAAATGTTACTTGAGAGACTGATATCTCTATAAATCAAATCACTATATGTATCACATTTTCAAATTTGCTCAGGAAGAAGATGGTTTTGGCCTTTAAATACAGGCTTCTTGAGAATAACTTGATTTTATCTGCAGTGTTAGTTTCAATTTATAACCTACGGAAGCATGATTAGTGAAGTGCATTTGTTTTTTTAAGAGGTTTTCTTTATAAAAGAGAGCTTGAATGAAGATCTTTTTAAAAAAAAATCCGTATTCTTTGCAATAACAGGTGCAAGGAAAAGTGGCAAAGTTTATCATGTGTTAACACAATATTTTTGTGTTAATGGGATCTGCTCATGTAAATGTAGAATTTTTGTTGTTGCCTGTGTGGCAGAAGAGCACTATAATTTACATGATTTGCTGCCCTGACCTTTTACAAAAATCTACATTGGCCAATGTGTGATAAGGTTTCAAGTCCCATAGATTTGCATGAACAAAAAGACAAATGGTTATGATTTAACCCATGCTTTAAATCTTACATATGTTGTGATGTCCCTGAAAACAACATGCTTTGTTCTAGCTTTCAAGTACAAAAAGGATTCCAAAGCAATTTCTTAACTGTGAACAGCATGGAGTCAACATGTACCTAAATAGGAAAGGTCTTATCATTCTATGTACTTGACATAGTACTGTACTTATTTTCTCAATAACAAATTTCCATTGGGATACACCCAAAAGAGGGTGCAAGAAAAAGAACTTCCATGGCAGTCTGCAATATTTATCTATATCAATATTCTTCTACCAATCCCGTAAGAGAAAAGGGGAGCAGAGAATAACAACCCACCTGCAAGTTAGGCTCTCAGGCTTTTTCCAAATCCCCTATTAAGATACGGAATGGGTTGAACCCTTCCTATCCTGCATTCTCTCCCATTTCTCTCTCACCTTGGTGGGGTTGTGACAGGGTGTATCAGCCCCGTGGCGGGGGTCTTCCTCACACCCTAAAACAACTTCTCCAAAGGGACATAATCACCTTCCCCTTACTTTCAACAGAGACAGGGATGGTCTAATGTTAACCATACACAGCCTCCTGTCAGTGAGACCAATCAATGAGAAGTCAATCCACAATTCATTATTTATAATGCAGATCTCTAACCTCGGCCTAGGGAAATGATAAACCAACACACTCAGTCCTACAGGCCTCCTAAACCATCTGCTTCTCTGCCCACTCCCCAAGAATACCACCCCACTGAACCATCCCTTAATCCTTTCTCCTGCCCTTCATCACCAAAAGCAAAATGAAAACAAAATCTAAAATTCTTCCCATCCCCTTATTCTTTCAAAAACAAGACACACACAATTCCCCAAAGTCATTGTATCTTTAAAAATAACTCAAAAATCCATATAATTTTCTGTGCACTGAATATTTTAATGGCAGAATTTGGCCATTGGGCTGAGTATGTGTCCTGTCTTGATAAAAGCTTCTGTTTACAGAAAAACTGAAATGTACCCCTATGCATTCTTACCCATAATAAACTGACAAAGTAGGGTGTAGTGGAACTTTGGTGCATAGGTCTTATAGTGGCCTTCTGTAGAGGGGTGAATTTCATTGTTAGTGAATGCCATATATGCATGACATGCATCCAACGAAGTGGGTATTCACCCACGAAAGCTCATGCTCCAATGCATCTGTTAGTCTATAAGGTGCCACAGGACTCTTTGCTGCTTTTACAGATCCAGTCTAACACAGCTACCCCTCTGATACTTGACGCCATATTTGCAGGCAATTATATTTGGGGACTACATATAACTGGCTTATTACAATTAGTTAATTCAGGTCTTTAGCTTTAAAAAACAAGACAGAATGAATAGTGAGGCTGTAATGTAGAAGCCATATTATAATTTAGTAGGGTTACCATATTTGCACAATCAAAAAAGAGGACATGGGGGGGAGGAGCCCCACTCTAGCCCCGCCCCTGCCCTGCCCCACCCCATCCACTCCCTCCCACTTCCCACCCCCTGACTGCCACCCTCAGAACCCCCAACCCTCCCCGCTCTTTGTCCCCTGACTGCCCCCTCCTGGGACCCCTGCAACTAACTCCCCCCAGGACTCCACCCCCATCTAAGCCTCCCTGCTCCTTGTCCCCTGACTGCCCCCTCCTGAGAACCCCCCACCCTAACTGCCCCCCTAGAACCCTACCTGTCCCCTGACTGCCCCGACCCTTATCCACATCCCCACCCCATATTCACACCCCCGTCCACTGACAGGACCCCCAGAACTCCCGACCCATCCAACCCCCTCTGCTCCCTGCTTGCCTTGACTCCCTCTCCACACCTCTGCCCCCTTGACAGCCCCCCAGAACCCCCGACCCATCTACCCCCCCGCTCCCTGTCCCTGACTGTCTCAATGATAAGGGGGAAGACAGCTGCGGGGCCGGGGGCGTGCTAAGGCTGCAGGGAATTGGGGGAGCCGAGAAGGGGCTTTGGCTGCTGAGCGGCGCCGCTTTTCGATCTATAAATAGCCAACCGGGGGGAAATCCCAGACATTTTTAGATTTTTAGAAATCCCCCCCCCCCCCTCGGGCAGCTATTTATAGATCAAAAAGCTGGACATGTCCGGGGAAATCCGGACATATGGTAGCCCTAAATTTAGAGGCTCTATTCCAATAACTGTGTTTCACTTGTTTTTAAATTTGACTACACGACGTATAAGTGTAACCTCATACAGTTCTATATTTCTCCTCGATGAATATATCAATCATTACTATTGACCTGTAAGGAAACAAAATCAATAGCACATTTTTATTAGTCATCTTAATGTTCTCTTCAGTCATTAAAAGTAGAAGAGAACAGATTTCAAATGTTATTGGCATGACTCCAGTTTCCCTTACACAGATACTAATTAAGCTTTTGACTAATTTACTTACTCCTTAACCATTAAGATTTGGAGGCTTGGGTTTTTTTAATATGAATTGCAATGATGTTTTTCTTCTCATACAACAAGGAAAATATTAACATGTACATTTTTCAAATTTGTTAGTTTTAAGTATTGAAAAAAAAATTATATACTTTTAATACCATTAAAAAAGGAAGGTGTGATGAATTAGCGGTTCACAAGTATTCATATAGCACAAGAAGTTCAGCTAGCTGTTATGGAAAGTTTCTAAGTTCTCTAGCATTTTACTGCTACAATTTTTCTTAGTGTCTGATCCAGCAAAGTACTTAAGCACATACCTAACTTTAAGGACATGAGCATTTATTTATTTACTTAATTTATTTAGAGTTTAAAAAAAAAAGACACCTATGCATGGCTCAAAGTGCCCAAACACAACTAGCAATACAGCAAAATCCCAGCAGCATTAAAGTGAGAATTTCAAACAAGAACTCAGCTAGCTGCCTACAAAAAATTCTTTCCAACCCTTTCATTCTAGGAAGCACGCTCCTCATTCTTATCCCCAAACCCTATAAAACAGATGCCTTTTGCAGTACGTCCAGGTCACTAATGTCACATGCAGAGAGTTCTATTACATTCAGTGACTACTCATATGCTTAAAGTTATACAGATGCGTAAGTGCTTTGCTGGATTGCGGCCTTAGTCCTGAATTCAATCCTAAATTTGTAGAACAAGGGATGATTTCCATTTAATTACAATTCATATCTTTGCCATGAGAGAAGCTTATAGAAGCCATTTTTCTCATCTGTGATAGTATCATCCAGTTTTGATAACTCTTATTTATCTTCTTAATGTTTACAGATTAATAAAACTAAAACATTTAGAAGGGTAAACAGATTTTTAAATATCTCACAGATGGCTGATCTATCATAAGAAAAATGTTTAACATTTTTAATTTTCTATTTTAAACATTTCTCCAATTTATGGTTATAAGAGAGCAGAAAACTTGTTCAGACAAGGGTTTAAATTCTTCAATCACTCTTCTATGGGTCTTGACATTTATTTTTTAATGGTAGCCTAATATATTCCTTAGGCAAGGTAACATCATGTAGCATATTATAAAACTCATTGATATAGTATGATGTGGCGTTAGGCAAGGATATTGCCTGGAATGTTATAATTGATTACCACCTCCTTCTTTTTGTAAGAGGGAGAACTTCAAGCCATATTAACTGACTATGGGGAGCCTTTCAGCTAAACATGCATGACAAGAAAAATACAAGGTAATTGTTAATGCTTAGTATGGAGTGTTCTGTGTAATGCATTTCTAGGAACTGAGGCTAGTCTGTAATTAAAATCTCAGCTGCTTTCTTTTTCCATTCTCTAACAATATTAGTCACCCAATGAGATTTCATCTGATTAGTATAAGTTAATGTTTTCAATTGGCCTGTTTGCACATTTGAGCTTAGAATGTTGTGTTTCTGGCATTGCACAGTGATAATTGTTGGGGAGAACTGCTTCAGATAGAGAGGTTGTTGGCCCACAAAGTTTCCTCTTGTTTACTCTCATCACACTGTGGACTAGGAAATCTGAAGAGTCTAGATACTACTGGGATTGGTTCTCTACAATCTCTTGATAAGATTTTCCCATGTGAGAGTTCAGGCAAGGTGGTGATTGGCAAGATTTGCCCTATCAAAAGCAATTTTTTTTGTCCTGAGCAAAGGCCTAACTTTAGGTTCACTACTTTAAGGTACCTTGTCCACTCTAAAGGAAGCATTGATGTTCTCTTCTAATAGCAGACCCAGTATCTTGCCTCTGGATTTCAGGTTGCAGGAGGTTAAAAGCTCACCCAGTCCTTCCACAAACTCACTGATCAACACTGGCAGTAACTCAAGCAGGGAATGCTGGGTTTATCCACCTCAGTTACAGCTCTGCTTCCAGAGAGGCAGATATAGTTGAATCTGAATCTGACAATCTTATTCCCAAATCAGCATGAAAACGCCTTACAATGGGAAGTACTATAGTATGTAACCAAATGGAGAAAGTGAGGATTAAATGGAAGTTCGCTCCCTGGCATAGTTTCACTGAGTGGGAGGGGCTATGGTGAAAATCAAAGAAACCTTTTTTGAGCTCATGCATACCCACAGGGAGTAATTTTAAAGTCTTTATACTGCAGGCAGTCAGACTCAGCGTGAGACTTCTGCCACGGGCACTATCACTCTTCCCTCCTCTTTCATATGTCACAAGCTTGAAGTATATCATGGTGTTCTAACAGTGTTAAGCAGAGGGGGAAGCAGTTATGGGCCACCTATTTGATAGCCAAGAGGAAAAGACTATTATAATGCCGTGCCACACCATCGGTGGAGTAGTCTGTCACTTCTACATATCTTCTTTGGAGTCTTCCAAAAGCAGTCTGACTCCATTTGGCTGAGAGAGTGGATCATCAAAACAAGTCCTCTGCCACAATGAGAAATGTGTGCTTGAATATCAAATTGGAGGTGCAAATTGGTTGATCCAGTATGACAATCCTATCATCTCTCTCTCTCTCTCTCTCTCTCATATCCTGGACTTTCAACCAACTATGTAGTCACAGTCTGGCCAGGTATGTCTTGAGTTATGCATCACCATAGGGATAGTTCAGTTCCTTGAGCACTGGCCTGCTAAACCCAGGGTTGTGAGTTCAATTCTTGAGGGGACCACTTAGGGATCTAGGGCAAATTCAGTACTTGGTCCTGCTAGTGAAGGCAGGGGGCTGGACTCGATGACCTCCCAGTTCTAGGAGATGGGATATCTCTATTAATTTATACTCTGAGCTGCATTATACTCTTGTTCCATGCATAGCAGTCTTATTCACAGGAGTTCAGTGTTAGATTTGTGTAAGGGCCTGTAATGATGGGAATAGTTCTTTAGTGGGACTATTGACATGAATAAGAATGAGTTCCATGAAAAAAGGCTTTGCAGGACTGAGCTCTAGAAATGAACTTTAATATATGTTTACCAGCAGGCATTCATTGTGACTCATCAAGCAAATAGTATTCATTTTCCAAATTAGTACTATATGCATATGAAATCTGTACTTACCAAACAGCTGCGGTCCATGGAATATATACTTTTCTTTAAAAGAAAATTAAAATTCAAAGTTAAAATGACACATTTGGATAATTTTTTTAACTAGCCCGGGACCTGGGCTCCTTATTTTTCAGGCAATAAATCTTAGCAATTGCATGTCGAACTAAAATTATGGGCATCAGCAAGTTAGAACTTTGCCTCTAAAAATTTCTCAACCCAAATACTACTCTGGAAGACTACCAAGAAACAAAATGGTGGGAAATGCCAATGAGACGCAGACCGCTGCGTGGAAGGGACTCCTGTCTGGGAGCGTGTGAGCTGTTTGCACACAGTAGCGACTTTCACCGCTGCAGTTCCCGGTAGAGCCCTGCAGCTCTGTGGATATCCGCGGATATCCACATTTGTGGATATAAATTTTTTAATCCACGCAGGGCTTTATTGACAACACCAGGTCTTGGTAGTGGTTTTGAAGTAAAAAGCTATCATGATGAGCAAGTCATTGTAACACACAAAATCTCAGTGGAAACTGTGGGCACAAAAGAGAGACTGGCTATTATAAATTTGGCTGTTTGTTCTTAGTTCATGGTATAGTGCCATCTTCCCTTCACAATTATGAGGTAATTTGTGTCAGATCTGTATGTATCGTACAGCATACAAATAATGATATCCTATAATAGATACACTTTGTGTTAGTGTGTACGCATGTCTCTGAATATGGGGAAAAGATCTTATGGGCCTTTGAAGCTTGAAACGCAAATCAGGCTCTGCAGTTTCAGTTAATATGGCAAGTGAAACCAGCTTGAAGACTTCGAAAGTTCAGTGAAGTTTGCATATAGCGTACATTTTTGAATCCCCCATCTCTGCTCTCAGTAACACATGCACTAATTTTGGATACAAAGTATCAGCTTGATTGTGCAGCCATAATGCCATACTGTATGTTCTCTTTAAGGATGGGATATAAAACCAGTGCATCGTGTCAGTATGGAAGTTGAACTCCATACAAGAATTAAGAATGAACTGACAACTAACTACCCCATTTGCTTCCCAAACTTCTGCTTCCAGTGAAATAATATAGAGGTTCTGACACTTAACTCACTGCCTACTTGCCTATCTGCAATCATAGAAATCATAGAACAGGAAGGGGCCTCGAAAGGCCATCTAATCCAGAACCCTGCACTTGTGGTAGGATAAAGAATTATCTAGACCATTCCTGACAGGTGTTTGTCTAACCTGTTCTTAAAAAATCTCCAATGATGGAGATTCCACAACCTCCCTAGGCAATTTATTCCAGTGCTTAACTACCCTGACAGTTAGGAAGTTTTTCCCTAATGTCCAACCTGAACCTTCGTTGCTGCAATTTAAGCCTATTGCTTCTTTTCCTAATCTCAGAGGTTAAGAAAAACAATTTTTCTTCCTCCTCCTTGTAACAACCTTTTACATACTGGAAAACTGTTATCATGCCCCCTCTGCCTTCTCTTTTCCAGACTAAACAAACCCATTTTTTTCAATCTTTCCTCATAGGTCATGTTTTCTAGACCTTTAATCATTTTTGTCGCTTTTCTCTGAACTCTCTCCAATTTGTCCACATCCTTCCTGAAATGTGGCACCCAGAACTGGACAGAATACGCCAGTTGAGGCCTAATCAGCGTAGAGTAGAGCAGAAAATTTATTTCTGGTGTCTTGCTTACAACACTCCTGCTAATACATCCCAGAAGGATGTTCGCTTTTTTTGCAACAGCGTTACACTGTTGACTCATATTTAGCTTGTGGTCCATTATGACCCCCAGATCCTTTTCTGCAGTACTCCTTCCTAGGCAGTCATTTCCCATTTTGTATGTGTGCAACTGATTGTTCCTTCCTAAATGTAGTACTTTGCATTTGCCCTTGGTGAATTTCATCCTATTTTCTTCGGGTCATTTCTCCAGTTTGTCCAGATCATTTTGAATTTTAATCCTATCCTCCAAAGTACTTGAAACCCCTCCCAGCTCGGTATCGTCTGCAAACTCTAAGTGTATGAATGTGGCTTTTAACTCCACTCACTCTCAAGAAGGTTACATTTTATTTTATTTAGCCTGTGGTCTTAGTAATAACTCACATCCCAGGTAAATGCATCCATTTACTTAGAGTCTGAGTTAGATTTTGCTTTTAGGCTTGGAAAGGGAAATGGAGCCCAAGAGAGGATTGTATTCTAAAGAATAGCTGCAAACTGTGGGATAGTCTCCATTGCACTCTTCACTTGCACTTTTTGATCTACGATTAAAAGACTTCAACCAGTGAAGTTTCAAAGTAGCCAAAATGAGTTGAGATAGTGTCAAAGTCAGCATGGTGGTGAATTACTAGAGTAGATCGTGTGGTATGAGCAATTACTGGGGATGGGATGAGCTGTTTTGGAAGAAATAAAAATCAGCCTGAACATATGAGTGTATTCGGATAAAACTGAAACTTTTTTCAGGTTCAGATTGGGACCACACATTTTTTTTTCCTCCTGTCCTCCTCGCCCCGACTTCCAAAAGCTGCAGTTCCATTCTTCTCTGCAGTTTTTCAACAGTCCTTCTCCCCTATTCATGAACCCATGATCTTCCAGTCACAGCTTCTTATCCCTAACTTTGAAAATCCTTCTGTGGAAACCAGGTGCCCCCATAATCTCTCTGATTGGCCTTGGCCATCAGTGATGCTCAATGCACTCTGGGCAAAAGCACTGCAATTCAGTAGCAGTTGGGGCCCCACAGAAGGACTGCGAGAACTGCTGGCCCTTAAAACTGTCTTGTGAGATGTGAGTGTCTATTCTATTGGAGGGTCAGAGGTTATCAAATGGGCCCTAGTTCTGGATCTGATGTTTGTTGGGCTGAAAAGTTGCTATTGCACTATGTGGTATACTATGACTAGGGAAGAAAGAGCCTGGGGACCTATTGGAAAGTTTTCAGGAAGGAAAGGCAATCCAGAGGACTCCTATAGGATTATAGAGAGGGAATCATAAACACAGGATGGACTCCAGATTAGCATGTAAACTTTTGGATGTTTATCCAAACCATGGCTAACCTCCATTTTTCTGTATTTTAAAGACTTATGTAGATTATACTCATTAAGAAAATTCTGCTTGCTCCATTTTTCCACTAATATAATCAAAGCATCAATGAAGGGTACTACTGTAACTGGCTCTGATTAAATGCACTGGAACATAGAACAATAAATGTCTTCTAATAATGAAGCAGTCCATCTGCCCCTTGTGTGGGTGGAAGCCTGATTGTTTCTATAATATTTTGAAATCTAAAATAACAATTCCCTTTCTACAACAACTTCCCAATAACTTCTACAATAACTCTAATCTATCAACATGTTATAACGAGCAGATGAATTAGATGTCTTTGTTCTCTCACAGCAAAGTGACCCTGACACCATCATGGCTTATACAAAACTAAATTTCACCAGTAAACGAAAACAAACAAACAACAACAACATTCTTTTGAAATATTTGTCTCATTGATTTAATTCACTGAGCCCTAACTCCACAGTGATAGGGTCATCATCAATAATGGGACCTCTTCATCTTTTTGCTTCCAAATGACCATTTTTTCTCCCCAGCCAGTCTTTCTATGTTGAACGTGTTGAACAGATGGATAGCAAATCTTAGCTCCCAAAAGAAGGGTGAATTCTTTTAACTTGTAACTCTTAGCTTAGCCAATAATAGAGAAGCCACCTTTATTCACATATTTCTAAAACCTCCCCCCTCTATTTACATTACAGAACTAACATGAAGATTGTCATTCTGATCATCACTGGGGATTAAATTTACAATTTTTAGATTTAATAGCATTGAGCCTTTATAGCTTCAGCTAAATAACTAAGGGCCAGTACCAACTGAAGTCAACAGGGGCTTTTCCACCCTGGGGAAAAATAAGAGATTCTACATTTAGAATTTAGTTAATCATCTTGTCAATGCAAGAGCAAGAATAGAATCCACCTCATCACAGTGCTGGCTCTGCAGAGCTAATGATTAAAAAAATTCGTTTTAATCTAGTTAGTACAGGAGCAGGTATGGTATTTAATGCACTCACAATATAGATGAAGCTTATGCTCCAATACTTCTGTTAGTCTTAAAGGTGCCACAGGACCCTCTGTTGCTTTTCTCATGCTGATGTAAATCAGAAGTAACTTCGTTCATGTCAGTGGACTTGGAAGGGTGAATAAACTGTGTGAGAGGAGAGTCATTCCTGTAGTTCTGTTCTTGATTTTTTTTATTATTACTTCACAAGTACTCCTGAAGAATTGCATTAATCTTCTTAATGTAGTAAAGTGAAATCCCTGCTGGCACAACCCTAACAGCCTAAAATAGTCGTGGGAAAGTATTCTGCTTGATGATATTTATTTTGCCCCAAGTGAGAAATGTAGCTGATCCCATCCACCACAGTCATCATTTATTTTATTAATAACTGGACCCAAGTCAGTTTTAGCCAGATCTTGAAGCTTAGTAAATATCTTCTGCTCAAAATGTTTTATTTTCTCTCTTGCCAAGTCAAAATTCCTTTCCAAAATCTTTGTTCCATAACAACTAGAAAGTACTTAAACTGGGCCACGTAGATTCATACGAAGTATGAGATCCAAAAGGCATTGAACTTCAGAGAAATGAAAGGATCATGGCCTCTCCTCCTACTCAGTCTTTCCCATCTACTTTGGGGATGACTAGTATGATTAGGGTGTTAGCCTTGCTCACTCCTTTATTTAAGGGAAAGCAAGTATTGAAATTGTACTCAGCCTATGGGTTTGTGAGCAGGAAGGATCCAGTTTGACCTCCCCAATCCTTTGCATCCACACAGGGACTAGGTAGTGTGAATAACTCGCACTTTCCCTACTTTAAGCTACAATTTGGTATTTTAAGATTTAAAATATTGTTTACTATCAGTAATATATAAAAGATGCCTGAGCCATGAAGGCCAGTTACATGTACAAATATCCATAATTACTGTGTTTGCCAAAGGAGTTTGCTCTGTCCAATAAGATAGAATTGGATTATTAATTATACCTTTTAAGATTTTAGGGTCTGATCCAAAGCCCATTAAAGTCAAGGTCAGTCTTCCCATTGACTTTAGTGGGCTCTGGAGCAGGGAAATAGGGAATACATGCTGCATGTTTTTTAGAGGCTTGGCTGTAGGTTTATGTACTAAACAGAAGATATTCCGGTGTTACCCCAGGGACTGTTTGCCAAGACAGATGATTATTAATGATGTGCTTAATAATTTTATGTGTATCATTATTACAAAAATGTAATTCTTTTACCTCATGTTGTGTTAATATTGTTTTCCTTATCAAGAAGATACATGGAAGAAACCTTTGGCCAATTCGTAAACAAGACAGCTCAGTGTTTACTTACATTGCCTTTATGTGTCAGAAAAAGATCTGATTTGTCCCAGTGGGACCAGCTTCAAAATAAAGTTCCAACAGAGAAGTTGAAAAATATCCTTTACAGACTATTGTCTCAAGTAGAAGATTATTTTTTCCTGTTCTGTTTGTAGATAGTTGATATATGATTAGCATATGCTTAATTTGCAGAGTAGTCTGTAAATGCCAAAATGTAATGTAACTGCAGCTGGGAGGAAGTCTCGTCAGATCAAATTGTAGTGCATCATTGCTAGTGCATCATTGTTGCGTGCTTGATTATAAGCATTTTTTGTCTTTTACAGTGGATGTAGTACTTGTGAAACTGACTGTGCAAAAGTATATATTTTAGCAAAGATCATTTCCAAAACACCTTGTCCTGTTTTAAATTGTTCAGGAGTCAATTTACATAGTGATGCTTGTCTTTTTTTGTTTTGTTTTTTTCACACTATAAAGCACTATAATTCCCAGAGGTTTTATAAGCTTTGTTTGCCGTATTAAGAGGATAGAATGCACCTTACTAGGAGTGCATGAGATCACAAGTGTTTTGTTCAGATCAGGAGGTTGGGAACAAATCGCAGTGCTGCAATTCCCATTCAAATGGGTGCAGTTCCCATTGATATCAGTGCTTGTGCCAAGGCAGAATTTTGATCTAGAAGTGAATCCATAGGATATTTATCTAGTATATTGAAACCATCTCCAGGGTGACTGGATGGTACAAGGATTAATGGTGGGCTATGGAACCTGTCATCTCAAGGTCATTAGTTCAAATCCAGCACAGCTCAGTAGATTCAAACAAGCTATTAGTGGCTTGTGTGAAATGAGTAGTTTTTGGCCCAGTTAGTAGTTGACTGACCATCATCGTCTTAACTGGCTTCTTTGCAGGGCTTTGGAGCTGTGCTCTGGCTCCACTACAGCTCCAGGTAAAAATCTGCAGCTTCACTGCTCCGCGCTCCAGCTTCAGCTCCGGGGTCTGCTCCAAAGCCCTGCTTCTTTGTTAGTAGTCTCACCACTTGGGTTGAGGACTGAATCAGCAGGTTGACTGCTCTGCCCTCACCCCTTCAGTGGTTCCTGCTGTTCAGGGATGAGAGAGATTTTCAAGGACACGTATAGACTTGTTTTTAAGGTCAGAAGGGACCATTGTGATCATCTAGCCTGACCATGATCTTAAAACAAGCCATAGATTTTCACTCAGTAGTTCCTGCAATGAAAGGCATTATTCTTCTCTAATATGTAAGTGAACAGTTTACAGTACTGCTGTCCATGCTGTACATGTTCTATGGATAAAAAAAAAAAATACTTCAATCTGCAGGAGGGTTTTCTTGAGCATATTTCACTAGCATCGAGTTCACTGCAAAATAAAAAAGGAAATTAGCAAACACATGAACGAGAAACCGTGCCCAGATTATTTCAGTGGCTCTACAATTCCTCCCACCCTTAAAATTAAATCCAGATTAGACACTAACATTCAGTCCAATGTTCTTTATCCAAATATGAAATACAGTTGTTGATTTCATGATAGTTCCCCTGTCTTCTTTCCGTGGGGATGAAAGGAAAGTGTGCCCCATAGAGTTGAGTTGGAAAAAATGTGACAGATCTGATATCAAAGGGATTCTGTCATTTAAGAAGGTTTTGTGCTCTGATATTCACAAAATAACGAAATGCCAATGTCTAGCGTTTTGAACTGCTTAAATTCTTTTAAAAATTATACAATGTAGGCAAAGAAGAGAAAAACTCTTGTAAAAAATATTTTTGTATTTTATTACAATAGAGGGAGGAGGAGGAGAACCAACAGGGTGGAGGGGAGGTCAATGCAGTATGAAAGCAATAGACCTTTCGACAGCTCACAGCCTCTTATCCTATATTGACTCTAGTGATCCAGTAAACAGACTAAAAATTATTGAAAGAATTGCCTTACCTTAGATCCTTCTCCTTTTCAGAAGATCAAATGATTTAATATTTTTTCACAGTTAATATTTTTAACTTTTTACCTTTTGAGGCCCAGAGTTTTAAGAAATTCAGTTTGGGATCAATTTTTTTTTCTGCATCAAAACACAGCTGCTGTATAAGTTTCAAGTTTTCAGTATCTGTCAAGGTGGTTCTTAAACCTTTATGTAAGAGCTCTACACACGTGCCTTATGAACAAAATACTTTTTTTTTTACTGTAAAACACTCAGTATAAAATCTATTACCTGTTTAGCAAAATTACTACACTGGAATTTTTAAAATTATGTCCATACAGTATACTAAAAATAAGTAGATGTTCTGGGGGGTGGAAATCTTGAAATGAGAAAACATTCTGTCAAATGCTGGGAAACCTTACATTTGTATCTGGCACGCATTGTGTCTGCCTTTCTCCACAGAGTGTTGGCATTGTCACTAGATAAGAATTAGACATGTTATGTTGTCCCCAACCTGTCAACTCTCTCCTTAATGAGTACTGTGAGAGTGGAAGCAAGTGCCATGTTGACATTTTGCTCTTAAACTTGATGTACTTTTCAAAAACTATTCTGTATACCCAGACGTGACATTTTGTGAGTCTATCTATTTTTATTGGCCATTTCCTATTCGCTAACTTCAGTATTGTAATAGTCAGCTATTAAATAGTAAGTGGGTGAAGAAGGCTTCCGTTTACATCTGTTTTGAACCTTCTGTTCCTGTGTAGGAGTCCACTGCAGCTGTCTAAATGCATGGCCTCAGACTCTGTACTTGTCTTTTAGTTCCGCTGCATTAGAAATGCTGTGCTGATTTCTTTTCATGCTTCATTCAGTATAAGAGCTTTATGTATCCATATGGGAATGCTTAATATAACATGCAGAACAAGTGAATGGTAGTTTCAAAACAAGAGCTACGCTAATGTTGAAAACATGTCAGAATGCAAATGACTCTTTTATGACATGTATTTGATCCTTCTAATCTTCAAACACTGCTTGTACTATTCTTGTTCAATGTCACTCCAGTGCCAAGATGTTTTGAATTTTTCTGCCTAAAAACTTTGCTCTTCTAAAAAGTCTATATATACGTATAAGAAGATTGGTGCAACTCCCCATGTCTCATACTTCTTTAGATAGCCTTTGAAATATGTGTTGCCCTCTGAACTTTCCCACCACTGTTCTTGAGAGCTATGCACTTTGAATCTGTCAAAAGATGTGGAAATGAGGGCAATTATAATTATGTTTAATTTAGCTAGTAGACAAAGTCCCAATTAAAGAGTATTGTAAGGATGCCCTTAAATCCTTTGAACTATGGAGAAACGTTTATGTTGAAGTTTTATTATTTTATAATGCAACAAACTGTGTGAATGGTGCAGCACTGAACAAGAGGTTGTTAGTATGAGTTTTTATTTTATTTTCAGCATTTGTCATTTCTCTTTTGGTAGCACTCGCGGTGTGCTAGATACTATCCACATGGACAGGTAAACACAGCTTCTACCTTGAAAAGCTCACTATTTAGGAAAACAATCACTATGTAAGGTGTGGTTGTATGTCCATGTGTGTACAGGTGCATAAATATATGCACACACCATGGTGTATGGTGCCTAACCGAAACAAACTAGAGTCATTCAAGGTGAAATTCACTCTGGCACAGGGGTTCCACACAAGTTTCTTTGCACCCAATAATTCCCAAATCTGCTGTCCTGGGAGAGGCTTAGAGCAGTGGTTGTCAACTTGGAGGGTACATGGGTTTGTCAACTGGGGGTTGTCAACTGGGGGGCAGTGGTTGTCAACTGCGGGGTATGCAGCGGTCTTCCGGGGGTACAGCAACTCATCTAGATATTTGCCTAGTTTTACAAGATTACCTAAAAAGCACTAGTGAAGTGAGTACAAATTAAAATTTCATACAGACAATGGCTTGTTTATACTGCTTTATATAGTATATGCTGAAATATTTATATTCCAATTCCAATTAATTATATGGTAAAAATGAGAAAGTAAGCAGTTTTTCAGTGTGCTGTGACACGTTTGTGTTTTTATGTCTGCTTTTGTAAGCAGGTAGTTTTTAAATGAGGTGAAACTTCGGGGTATACAAGACAAATCAGACTCCCGAAAGGGGTACAGTCATCTAGAAAGGTTGAGAGCCACTAGCTGAGGAGAGAAGTGAAGGAGTGCCTTTCTCCCTAAAGGTTAGAGCTTTCCTCCCTTAACAACAAGCTGTGTGCCCTCCAACAATATCGATATATTCCCAGTACAGCACTGGCTTTTGAAGTGCTGTGCTGGGTGAATTTTAAAGATGTATTTGGATTCTGTCTGCCAGTGCTATGTGGCAATAGTTAAAATATCAACAAAGCTTTTCAGGGCTGTTGTTCCCTACTTTTTGTCTGTGCGACAGAGCCTGCATGAGAGAGGAATGGGACAGAGTAGCAGAGGGCAAGGCAGCTCCCATGCTCTTTGAGCTACGCATGCCACTGCAGGAAAGCTGTTCAACTGGGGTTGATGCGAGGGAATGGGAAACCTGGTTAGCAGATGGTTCCCTTTAAACTCCTGGCCCACCCATCTATTGTATGTTCCTGTGGTGGGCCAGGCAAAGAAGCCACCTAAGCAACACCCTCAGCCTTCCTTTACAGCTACTGCAAAAGCCCTGGTTATTCAATGATTTTGGATGCCCCCAGAGATAGTTAGATAATGAGGGTTTGGCTGTCATTATTTGATTACATCAGCCCTTAAATTCTCAGAGGTCATGCATTATAAATAGTACACAGGTTATAGTGGACAACACAAGTCTGGAAGGATGTGGTCTAAGTGGTGGATCTGGGCAGAACTTAATTTATGCCTAATAATGTTTCATGCTTAATTATAATTCATGGTTACTTTGTGAAAATATTATAGATTAATTTGATTTGTTCTGTAATGCACAGTTACTTCTACATGGCTACTTTTCATTGGCAGCGGTTAACTCCAGTATCTAGGGCCTGGTTCTATTCCCAGCTGTGCCACAGATCAACTACATAGCCACTGTAACAACCACTATAATTAATGGAGCTACTTGTGGACTATAGTGGTATCCAACATGAAGAAGGCACCAGAATCTGGTCCCAAGAGATTATTGTTGTGCATATGGATCTCTCTTCATAGTCCAAGCCTATGGGACTGGTGTACTGCCTTAACTAAAGTTGATTCTTTTGAAGGAAGTATAGTTGGGTCCATGATTAGTAATGTCACACTGACTTGACAAACTCGTAGTTTTGTGCTAAATCCTGGGCCTTCCAGGCTTGATTGCACTTCATGATTTTCCCCAGTATAGTAAAAATTAGGCCCTGCATGTCAATTTTTAAACTGGTTGTACTACATTTATTTAGGTATTCTGGGCAGATGGTAGCGGTGGGTATCATCTGGCAACATAGTTTAAGGATGGTGGTGACTTCATGACCTGGTGTCAGAAGTGTAGCTTCCTCAGTAGCAACAGTATCCCTTTGTACATTCTTATGCTGTGAAAGCTTCACCCACTTAAATCAGCCATTGCAGCATTAATGCTGGAGACCTCTGAAAAAAGTGAAAGTATTTTAATATTGATAGATGACAGTGTGGCCAATTTCTTCTGCTGGGATTTGAATTGTGGACCTTTGAACTCCAAACTTGCAATTCGACCACATGAGCTGAATAAGATCTTTTGGAAGCTTATAGAATAAAGAGAGTTCATATCCTTCTTATAATTCTTGAGCAACTTCACTGAGATTTATAACAAGAGTTTAGGATTCCATCTAGATTCCAAATAGAATAAAGAATATATTTGTACTGTAGACCATTTTGAGTTATTTCACATCTAGTATGTGCTAGTTGGGCACCTTCAATACTATTTGCCACTGATTAAAAGTCTAGTAATGGACCATATTCATCCCTGGTGTAACTCCAGGGGGTTTTGTCTGGCATAAATTTGACCCTTCAATTCAAGGCCCAATCGTGCCAACACTTGTGTGTGTGCTAAACTTTAAGCACATGAGTTGACTTGTTGATCCAAATCTTCAGAATGCAAATTGGTACAGCTCCATCAAAATCAGTGGAGCTACACCAATTTTATATTAACTGAAGATTTAGCCTGTTGACTTCACTGATTCTATTAAGATGCTTCAAGTTACATATGTGTATAAATCTTTGCAGGATCTAGGCCCTAGTCCTTACTCATGAACACAGAAAATTGTTTCATGCACTTTCAATTCAGCTGGCAGAGCAGCTGTGGAAGAATGTGTGTCATAGCTGGAATATGAATATTTGTAAAACAAAGTGAATTATTAATGCAAGTTAAATGTTAAAAGCTGCATGGATTAAAGATATAACCTAGTGGAGTGGGATTGTGATTGGTAAATGCTGTAAAGCCAACTATTGTCGAAACAATGACTATATCTTATTGTATCACTGACATTTACTTTATAGAATGTCTAAAAATAGTATAAATAATGGTCATCTGGTTGTGATGGGAAATCTATGAAATAAAAGTTCTAGTTCAGAGACTGGCATTCCATCCTCAACCTTAGATTTTCTGGCATTGAGGTTTTGTGTTTTAGCATTATCCAGCCATCATTTTTTTTCTCCATAATTTCCTTTGTAACCCCGATGTAATTTAAAGCTGCTCCCCCTTCCTCCCAATGAAATCCATACGGGTAGGAGCGGCTCTATGTATTTTGCCGCCCCAAGCACGCAGTCAGGCGGCTTTTAGCGGCATGCCTGCGGGAGGTCCGCTGGTCCTGTGCCTTCGGCATACCCGCCGCCGAAACCGTGGGACCGGAGGACCTCCCGCAGGCATGCAGTCGAAGGCACCCTGACTGCCACCCTCACGGCGACCGGCAGGCCACCCCCCGCGGCTTGCCCGCCCCAGACACACGCATGGTGCACTGGTGCCTGGAGCCGCCCCTGCATATGGGAGGGACAACTCTATTTATACTGCTACCTTATCCCAAGTGCCTATTCCATCCCCCTATGCCACTGGGAGTGAACCAAGCTCATAGACTCTAGCCCTAATGGTTTTTATTACCTTGCTATTTTTTCCTTTTGCATTGGCATCTGGTATATGTGATGGAAGCCAATGTGGCTAAGAAGCTACAATAGGTATGTGTGATTTCCAGTACTCAAATGAGCCAGAAAGATTGATTGCCAGACTATCAGATTTTTTTCTTCGTCCCTCCGGTCCATTTTATGAACTTTAGTATCTAGAATATAAAAAGGATTGATAGTTATCTAACTTATTACCAGAAAGCAGTGATCATGACTACAAAGATAAGATATAATTGGATCTTTGGACACATTTTGTAAGTGCTATCACAATCCCTGGAATTTTTATTAGGTGTTTCTGATGATAGAGACTAATCCTGCAGGTGCTTAAACACATGAGGAACTTTAATGGCATAAATAGTCCCAGCAAAATCCATGGGACTCGCATGCCCAAGTGTTTGGGCCTTTATTTAAATGCAGTGCATGGCCCATTAATTTAAACCTTGTGTTCTAAAAGTACTAGACTTGTTGGCTGTTGTGAGAGAACACCAATGTGTTCCAGCCACAGCACCCCAAGTGACACATTTGGCTGCTGCACTGTGCTGGGAATAGAATATTTGCCACCCCTACAGAATGGTCTTCTGTATGTCTCACTAATGAGGAGATTGCTTGCTAAGCTATTCTGCATAAGCTTAATTATTTGCTAGGATAAAAGTGATTTTTTTTTAAATGGCTGCCTGCTATGTAAAGGAAAGTCTTAGATGGCCACAATGCCTGATATATACTTTCATTACGATCATATAAGGATTTATAGTTGGCTCAATACAAAATATTCACGGCAATGTCATAAGCAAAATAAAAATAAAATTGCATACTGCCAGTGTACCTGCTCTTGCAAAATGTATTCAGATGAGTAGCACCACTGTACCCATTTCTGATGTCGTTTACACCCATCTAGAATTTACTTATACTGGTAAAACAGAGATCAGGATCTAACCCATTGACTCAAGTGTGACTATTCATGAAAGCCAAGGTTGCAGGATTAGGTATCCTGTCCTAACTACTCAGCAGCATGTTGGTGTGAAGAAATATAGCGGGGGATAGGTAAGCAGTGCCATGATCGCCTGCTTGGTGATTGAAGAGTATGCAATTAAACAGGGAAGTTTTCACAGAAAGTGGCTTCCTTGTTGTGGGTGCAATTAGTAAATCAATTTTATGCCTATTTTTTTTTGTACCTGTAGTTCACTGGCAGGTGTAACTACAGTAATTGCTCACAAAGTCATCACAAAAGCCTTAGCCTAGCTGAAAATAGGTTCTGTAAGGTTCATTAGGGGAGAATTAGGTTCTGTGGAAACAAAGACAAAGAAACTTAGCCCCTATAGAGACTAATGATGCAATAATCTTTTCTGTTTCATTTTTTTTTTAATGAACAGTTGAAGTGCACACAATCATATGGACCAATAGCAATTGTGGTGGTCAGAAATGGAACCCAGTTCCTTATCATGCCTCATTTATATCTGAAGCCCTCTTCTGGACAGTACATTTGGAAATAGGCTTTTAAGCAGGGTCAGGTTGTATCGATGAAAAGAGAGGTGAAGGGCTTGAAGAAAGCAGGAAGTGTGGATCTTAACAGTTTTGTCGATTTGTGTTTTATTATTTATTTTATTTCTGTGGTACGTACAGAAAAGTGCCTGCAGTCTAAAGAGAAAAGAAAACAGACTGGAGGAGCAACACTTATACAGTTAAGTTAGCAAATATGAATAAATAGGACATGTAAAATATAATCTGTCTACTCCTCAAGTGCACCGAGGTCAGTAAGTTTCTCAGAGGTGAGTCTTCAGCAGTTATTTGTGTGTGTAGCAGGTGGGAACTTTATGGATAAGTTCAGGAAGCTTCTTCATCTTTTTCAAGGGGCAGCATGGAAGACCGCACAGAAATGATTGTACAAGAAGCTGATGAATGGGCATTTGAAGCTCACATCGTTGGAGTAGGAGTGAATATGGGGCGGGGGACCTAGAATGAGACAAGAGTTGACAAGTAGGGAGAGTCATGCTGGGTTTTGAAGGCAGTAATAAGTGCCATATAATGTTGTTGTTTTTTCTTAAAGTAATTACAATAACCTATAATTGTAGAAGACAGAATGAAGAAAGAGGTCACCAGCTGGCAAAACCAAGCCGTACAAGTGCAGGTACTAATAGCAGTGGTACCAATAATAAGTAGCTGAGGTCTTGGGTGGGTTTGTACAGCCCACACTGAAGCCCATGCTGCCAGAGCTTCACTGCTGTTAGCACCCACGCTAGCTTGGGTATGCCTATGCATGCTGCAGTCAGACTCCCCAGTTACAGTGTGGGCAGCAGTTAGGAGCCTAGCTCCAAGTTAGGGTCATTTGGGCCTCTGAAAATCTCCTCCCAAAGAAATTCTGGTTCTGTTTCTCCCCCTAGCTGTTTTTTTTTTTTTAAATGACTAAAATTATTTTATACCACCATTCAGTAAATGACCATCATACTGGATCTTTCCAATTTGTCATAACATTTATACAGGCAACTGTCATAAAGACTTGCATCAATATGTAAACATATACACCTGAAACAATATGTCAGATGTCTGATTTTTAGAATTGCAAGCAATGAGTATAATGGAGCGTAAAGGTCTTAGGAGGTTGAGACTATCCCAAAATTAAATTTAAAAAAATCATTATACACTGGAAAAGTACCAACGTTATTTTGAAAAAATAATCTGAATTTACTCTAGTTGGAGTCCATGTCACCTAATGTTTGAAAATGACATCTGATCTAGCAAAACCTCAGCTATTCTTTTATAGCCCCAAACGTCTAAAATGAACAAATAAAATTTTATTTCGCAGATCTTTAAATGTCCAACCAAAACTTCTATACTAATGATGAAGGCATAGTGGTAGATGGATAGAAGCTCACCTAAATTAAAGGTAAATATATAATAATATTATAACAGGTATGGAGCAATTAATGTTGAACCAGAATTCCAAAATGTAGCAACCCATTTAATGAATCTTGGCAGTACCCATGTTGTTCCATTGTTAAAACCACCTTCACCAGTTTCCAGTTATGGGACAGACAATCTAAGCCAGGAACGACATTCATCTAAATGCAGGCACTCAAAGAATCATCAGTAGTGATTACCTGATCCCTGGACGCTACTTAAGTCCAGGGTAAAAGACCCATCTTTCCCCTCCTTATTATTGTGACAATAGAACATGTTGACTAGATCCACAGCTTGTAGCTACATTGAGTCCTGGTGAGGATTTGGTGCTTCTTTTTTTTAATGAAGGGGCGATTATGTGTATTATGAATTTTTGATGATTAGGGTTGCCAGGTCAAAAGCTAATAACATCCACAACTTTCATGCCTTTCAAATGCATGCATGACACAAAAGGCCATGGATAATTTCTCCTGAAACAAGACCATAAAGAGAATTTAGAATCATCTTTAATATATTTGAGAGTACATTAGTCCTGCATCAAAGGGAATGGTAAAAGGTAGTGTTAATATGGTTGGATTTTAATTATTTTGAAGCACATAATTATTCTTCAGTTAACCGCACAGAAATGCTGATTTTTTTATTCTATTTAAAAAGGATACTCCACTGTAAGCATAGAGTGGTCAGTTATAGAGATGTTAAAAATGCATTGTATCCTCCTTTAGCATTAGTTGGATTAGTCAGAGTGAAGAATCTGAATTACTGAGTTTTCAGTAATGTAAGAACCACTATTCTGGAATTAAATGAGTTCAGAGTTCATTAGGAGTTCTCCTTACACACAGCGTTCCTTATGTTTTTGCAATAAGACTGTTCATTGTCTTGATGACACATAAAATGCAATAATCACTTTCTCTCCCTTTTCAATTGACATAGGGTCTACTTTTCCATTAATGTTAATGAGTTGTGTATGCTACAATGGGAGACTCAAACCCTATAGAGTTTCGTGATAAAATAAATCACCCTGCATCAGCATTTTAGAGGTTTCAGTCTCTCTTTTTTCATAATTTAAGATACCTGCTTAGTGTGCCAATAGTTGATATTTATGGCATTAAAAAGAAGCAGAAATGATAGTTACAACTTGGTCCAGACCAGTGAGCTGCTCTTTCTATTTGAAGGCTAGTTTATAAACATAACAAAAGGATTTTTTTTCTTAATAGATGCACAAGTGTTAGATGGAATGAGTGAAAAAATAAGCGGAACTAGTGAGTATTCATCAAGGATACTAAGAGGCAAAAGTGGAACAACGGAATGAAAAAGTAGATCTAAAGCCACTTATAAATGTAGTAGTCTGGTGCCATAAGAAGTAATTCTGGAAAGTTAACAAGCTTTATTTTATGCTGCTCTGTCTTCCCTGTCTTGCTACCATTTAGTGAATTCTGTTTAATTAGCTTTTAGCACCTGCACAAAATATAAAATCAAAACCAATTGTTTCCCCAACGGAAAAACCCTATAGAATCTAATAGTGAATAAATGGCCATAGAAATTATTGTAGGCAAAGTATAGATGCATAAACATAAACTTTCTATAAATATTTATTTGAACCTAACTGAGAATTTTGTCCCTGCTATACATTTCCAGAGCTTGTTTAAATTTTTTATTGAAGGGATATTCTTGTCTGTTACATTCTGTAGGATTTTTCCATAAGGATTTATTTTCTTACTGCCTGAGTTGAACTCACATTGACTTCAGTGGGAGTTTTTCCTGTGTAAGGGCTGCAGGTTTGAGCCCTTTTCTTATTAACTTAACCTAGTAGGCAGACACAGGAACAGTATTAATCAGTGGAGTCTATTATTCCTGAGAATAAGGAAACAGTGGGCATTATTTACTATATTGGAACTGAGAAGCACTGCTGAAGCAAAGGAAAGCCAAGTCTAAAACCTCTACCATTGCTTTGGTAGTTTCAGAAGTTTGGCTTCCTATTGTCTAGCCTCAGGTACTATGGTTAAGGGGGCCATATAAGTACCTAACATAAATAGCCAAACAAAAAATTGCCACCGTTTCTTTAAGATCTCAAGGTTACAATGCCTTTCTTTTGGAGTTTAATGGTTCAGACAGCCACATGAGCAATAGTACTTAAACAGACCGTTCATCCAAGGACTACAGAGCATTTACAAATATTAATACATCTGAGAAGTAGGTAATTACTGATAGTTACAGAGGCCTCTCTACACTGTGATACGATGACCTAGGTTTCAGCCACATCAGTGGCTTCAGGAGTAGATCTCCCGTGGCAGAAAGTATATTGAAAGAGGTAGGCATTTGTTGCTCTGAGGTGGCCATTGCCAAAGTGGATGCTGCAGCCAATAAGGTTTGCAGGAATGGGCCAGGTTATGCTAGAAATCACACCTACTATTTATCTTGGAAGACTATCGAGGGGAGGGAGGGCAATGGTATTGCTACCTGCCTTCATCAGGAATGAATTCTCCCCACCAGGAGAAGAGATTAGTTGAGCCTCTTATTTTAGACTTGATAGAATCTAAATGTAAATCTGGGATTCCAGACTACACTGAGAAGACAAACCATGTTAAACTATGCTAGCCTGAAGTATGTTCCAGATCATTTGATTCCATTAACAGTGTGTTTCCCGCTGTTACTGGGAACTGTGTGTATTGAATATGGCCATGTAGGAAGCTGACCAGCAAAGTGACCACCTACGTTTCAAAGAAACAAAAGGCAATTTGATGAAAAATAGAGGCTAAGCTTATTTGTAAGGGGCATGTTTCACTTGTACTGTGAATCATTTTGCAGCACAAGATCATACCTTTATATAACAGTGTTTGATTCTCTGTATGACTGCTATTAAGATATGGGATTATATTGATTTTTAGACAGAGATGAAATACAATGTACCATATGAGGGACATCCCTTATAATAAGGGACTATTCATCTTTCTATTTGCAATTAAATGTTTTCAGTCCGAGAAAGAGAAGTTTCCCTCTACACAATTTATTTACAGAAATACATGAGACATTTGTCTTTTCAGATATCTCTAGGTTTGCCTGTGGATCACTCCTTTTAACATAATAGTTGTCAAGAAACCCTTAAAAAGAATACATATTTTTAACTGTAACATGCCATTACTGGTTACTATATGCATATCTCTTAGAATTGGTAATAGTTGATTCTTCCCTGTATGCTGTAATGAAAACACCTTTAAGTGAATGATTTTCTAGTTTCCTTGCTATACTTAGTGATTTTGTCCTTTTTTGGGAGTATAGTAGCTATGGTGTGAGAATGATAGCAGCAAATCAGTAGGGTGCTACCTGCATTTAGATAGGGTCACATTATGTAGATATCATAATTTGTAGCGATTATATTGAGGATTTCCATTAGCAGAAGCTATTGCATTCACCAAGGTTCTGAATTAAACAGAATGATTGTTTGCAGGTGTAATTGTAAAATTCTCTTGTTGAATTTATGATGTATAATTCCGGTGTTCTGTATTTAGAATGAGCTTGAAACTATTCTCCTGACCGATGCAGTAATTAAGGTATTCAACTGTGGTTTTCAACTACACCTCTACCCCGATATAACGCAACCCGATATAACATGAATTCGGATATAACGCGGTAAAGCAGCGCTCGGGGGGGGGGGGGAGGAAGGGGCGGAACACTCCAGCGGATCAAAGCAAGTTTGATATAACGCAGTTTCACCTATAATGCAGTAAGATTTTTTTGGCTCCCAAGGACAGCGTTATATCGGGGTAGAGGTGTATATGGTCTGGTTTCTAAATTCACAACTAAAATTTCATGGTACATCATGGATTATTTATGTTTGTCAAACACATGCACCTGGTGCAATACAAACAACATTTTCAGATTTTTTGTTTTTAAGTGCACTAATCAGAATTATAGCGTTCTTTGCACAGATTGCAGGCTTAATGTTGGATTACTAATATCCTATAACATAACAGAAGTAGATGGGAGCTTTTAAAAATACAAATGTTTTAACACTACTTCATTGTTCAATGTGCTTAAAGTTAATGCGTGCCTCTTGCCTACATGTACTATAGATATCGACACACACTTTTCATCTTTGTTCTTCTTTTTTGTCTGTTTTATGCATGAGAAAGTTCTTGTTTTCTACTATGTGCATGGCTGCGTTTTTTTAACTTGAGTCCTGTGTTTGTACTGATTGCTTTTTTTGCATGCAAATTACAGAATGTCATGGAAATTGGATAGCTCTGAAAAAGGGAAAGATAATACTGAGTTCCAACTGTCTTGTGTTTGTGCATAACTATGTGGAATACATGATATATGGAAATATTTTCATTACGGCCTTTGACTTTTCTTCTGCTGTATTTTTTATTACTTGCTAAGAGAGAAGGGCAATTTTTTTTCTGTTGCAAAAAATGATGAATCTCCTTACATGTTAATGGTACTTGTGTTGGCCTGGAATATGGAAGGGAATTATTAAACCTTAATTCCATTATTCTTAGTTTTGATTGTAAGATGTTATTTGCCTTCCTATGCTGAGACTTGAATAGCCTGTGTTTTAAATGTTACTTTTGTATAGATTGTGTGACATCTTAGTCCCACTGAAGTCAATGGAAAACGTAGCTCCCATTGACTTAAGTAAGGCCAAGATTTCACCTGTTGTTTCTAAAGCCCACTTTGGGACTTTCATATTTTTTAATAAATATATCAGCAGGTGGTCAAAGAAAGGTTATAGGGAATTTTCCGTCCACGGCTGTATTTAAATTGGAATATAATAAATGAGTCCAAAAAAAAAAAAAAGCCAAACCCATGCTTGTCGTTTTTAAGGAGGAGCTAAGATGGTTGGACTCAGAACTTTGATTTTACTTTTCACAGAAAATTTTCTCTTCACCAATTGTCAAGATATTTATCAGCAACATTATTTCATTAAATATGAGAGCTAATTTGGTTTTAGGTTGTTATGGTCACCATTTCTTCTTCAAATTTAGAAATGAAGGCGATAAATATATGTTTGTGGTGGGTATGCTTTTAGTAAACATTTCCTTTAATTCTTGATTTTTTTTTTAATGTAAAGTATCAGGCACTATTTGCCTCTCATGCTAGATGTTTCTAATAGCCATACCCTAGAGGAGAGATTTTGCTATAAAGTTTAAAAAACAGAACAAAAATGTGTTAGTTGAACTTCCCCCCCAAATGTTTTTCTTGAAACATCCTTGGGAATTTAATATTGACTATTTTTTTCCTCAGTCTTGTATATTCTTGAATTGTCTTTTTTTTTTCCCTCCATTTTCTCCATTCTCAATCCTAGGTCCCCTTACAAAGAAACAGACAGATGATTTAGGTGATAATGACGGTGCTGAAGATGAAGGTATTTTTTTTTTTGCCGCCAAACTGATTTGCATGACAAGGATCCCTGAAAATCTTTTTCTCCCCTCTTTTTTTAACTTCTTGTCTTTTGAAGATTTTTTTTTATTCCCATTTTTGATGTGTTTTGTCTTCTTGCTTGTTGTTTATATATATATATTTATATTTTTTTAATTCTTTAAAAAGAAAGAATGTTAAGTTTTACATTTTTATGCAAACGAGTAACAATATTTAAAGATGAGTGTTTTTGTTTTTTTGAAATGGACTTTTGATATGTTTCATCCCACCTTTTGACTGAATTTTGTCCATACTATTTGAACTAACACTTTTTTTAAGTCTCTCTGTACACCTTTTTGCATGTTTTCTAACCCTCTGTATTTATATATTTCACCAAATACAAATATTTCTTTCACCAACTGATCTCAGTTTGATAAACATAGAAAATATTGTGTTTATAAAGAGAAAATGTTAGAAAGCTCTTACAAAGTGTCTCTCAAGCAACTGAATTTTCAGTACAAAAGCACAAAAACCCTTCCCTTCTGCATTATCATGTCAAGAAATGTAAGCTCAGATACCTAATCTCACTCGGACAAGACGCCTGGCACTTAAATTGTAGCCAGATTTTCAGCTACTGTATATTGGCCTCATTCCATTGAATTCAGTGGAGTTGAGCAGATCTTCACCAATTTGATGCGGTCCATTATGTTTTTACTATTACGAAGATCTACAGTTGTCTGGGCTGATGTTATTGAACACATTAACAAACACTATTACAAATAGATAGTATGAACATGTTGAACACATTACTTTTGTTTATGAATTATAAACATTAATCATATAAGTCTAAGACTTTTTTTCATATTAGAAACTAACAACATGCAAGCACTGGTAACTAGGCCTATTTCTCTCAAGCAGTGTAGCCCATTTCTGTTAAGTTTTATAGTTCCAGATCTCATCTATTTTGTTTATTTTCAAAGAGAAAATTGAGGTGCTGTTTAGAAATTGCCAATGTTGTTGCCTCATCCCTCTCTTATCTGCTTTTTGGTCAAGTACCATTGCATGAAAGATAGAATAACTGTAACTACAGAGCTCTACCACTTTCCTTTTCATTAACACTAAAGAAAAAGGAGTACCATCTATTAACGGATGCTCATATTTTTCTTCAAATAGCTTCTGTGTAGAGATGTGAAAAATGAGTATTGTATCACCTGACTTGCTTAGATTCACGTGATCTGATTTTATTCACTTATGTTAATCCTGTAACAATACATTTTGATATTAAAAATATTAGCAGGGGCAAAGATTGCAACTAAATCCCAGTAGTTCTGACTACTGGCACACATTTACCTGTATTGCAAGATTTTGCCACTAGTATTCGACTGGCAGCTCCTATCCCAACACCCTTCTATACATTTAATGATAAAGTTGTTGCCCATCTCCATTCCGGTCTGTGTGCCATTGGCGTGTTCTGTTGCCCAACTCCCATTCAGGACTGAGAGTTTTTTGACCCCAAGATGGTCCAATATGTGAGTGGTGTATCCTTTTCCAATAGTTGCTTGAATTTTAGAATTTACAGTTAAATCTCTAGTGAGATACATTTAAAAGCAGAATATTCAGACAGGTGGTTAAATTCAGCTCAGAGTGGTAGTGACAGAGCAGTGATTATCAAATGGAAGTTCATTAGCTTATGTTAAATGAATTTCATGGTCTCATCCATTTTTGGAGGACATGTTGTCCATACAACCACCAGTATTGGCAGTCTGAGGAGAGGAGCCAAAGATTGTAAGGGTGTAAAGTTGAACTGAAAGGGGATAATTAATTACAACTATAACTAATTATTTTAGTTTATGGGACTGGGATTTCAGTCCCTCTGGCATCAGGGATGAAAATTGTACTCCCCTGTTCTGTGCTAGTGGGAGCAGATGGATCTGGGGGATTCATCCTGAGGTAAGGGTAGACACTGTTTACCCCTCCACCTTCCTCAAAGATTTCAAAAGGGACAGGTCAACTATATATTCCATTGGCGAGCCACAGTCACTATGGAGAATACACAGGAGAAGTGCTGAATTGGTGCATTTCCTACATGCTTTGGTACTGGGCTTCCACAGCCAGATAACTCTGAGGTAGCAGACAACTTGCACTGCTGTGACCTCATCTCCTCAGGCTGGACTTTCCAGCTCCAGGGTCCTGTGGTCTAAGTTGCACAGGCAGGATTGAAACCCCCCCCCCGCAAACCTCAAATTAAATTTACTTGGGGCAGGGTGGGTAAGCAAATAAAACAAAAGAACTGCCTCCTCTTCCCCACACCCTCCAAAAAAGCCACCCAAGATGTCAATATATCAAACCATGTGCCAACCTTACCCCCAGGTTTCCCTTGACAAATTCTGCAATACAGTTACTTGTGGTCAGTGCAAACATCTGCAGAGGACTGAACATTTAGGGGTAGCAAACACAAATATAAAAATAAATAAGTTACACACAAAAAACCCTATTCAGATTGGGCTGGCCATAGCAAGGAGGGCTGTGCTGCATAATTGTACGGTCCCTGTCACATAATTTAAGAATAATGTGTTGCAAAGAGCACAGGACCTTGCCTATGTTTCTTTAGAGGCTCAATGAGCCCTTACCAAGAGCCTGGATCATAGCCACCTGGCTTAAGGGACCACACAGTACTCCCTATGGAGTCAGTCTCTCACTTTAATTAGCAGCAGATTTCAATATAAAACAGTATTAAATAATCCCCAGTCCCATGTACTACGTGTTACTACTACAGCATCAGCATTCTCAATCGTTGCCAGCCCAGGGACAAAGGAGACTGGGATCAGTAATCAAACTTGGGTCTTCTGTATGTGCTACAACCATTAGGCCAGCCTTAATGAGATCATTTTTCATTTTTGTTTTCAGAAGACCCAAAGGCACTAGTGCACATTACAGGCTAATGATCTGCAAATTTGCAGTTTAAAAAATGAAGGTGTTTTCAAGTCCTATGAGTGTAAAATGTGTGCAAAGTCAGAAGTTATGTAAACTTCTTTGCTTTCCCATTTTGTTTGCATTCTTGCAACTGTATAACCTTTATATGTCTTAACAGGCCAGCATCTGTCTCACAAGAGCTGTACTAAACGTTTTGCCTTGTCTACACTTGGACGTTTTCTTGCCTGTTTTTGAACAAGGTAGCTACACTTGTGTTACCACTGAGCTGTGGTAAAAACACCTGTGATGCATGTAGCATTAATGAATCCGCACCTTTACTGACAAATGGGTAAGAAATATCTAGTGTAGACACAACATTAAACTAAGAGTTGCTCAGGCAGTGAATAAACTAGCTTCCCAGATCTGGAAACCTGGTTTGGGTTAAAAATGTAAAGGATTTGAATATTTTCATCCTAGTTGCCTACTAATTTTTGTTTAGTTCATAAAATTAAGTTAGTTTAATCTGGATTTATATTAAAAAGTACCTATCCATTAGGCACTTTTGGTACATATACATTAAAATAATTATTAGTAAAATCCTCAGCTAGAATTGTGGCTCAGAGTACTAGGTGCTGTACAAACATATGAAAACTCAGTCACCAATGGACTCCCCTCGTCCATCAGAAATCCTATGCACTGTGTAGCTCACCTATCTTTCTGTCTCACTTCATCACCATGGTATCAGAGCAGCTCAAAATCTTTAATGTGTTTATCCTCACAAACTTCCTGGTAGGAAAGTGTCTCACCCATTTTACAGATGGGGAACTGAGGCACGGAGAAGCTAAATGATTTGCCCGAGGTGACACAGGAAGTTTATGGGAGAGCAGGGAATGGAATCCAGGACTCTAAGGCTAGCCCTTCTCCACCACTTTCTCCAAAGTCTGGGAGAAGAGATAGACATTGCATCATGTTCTGAAAGTCAACAGACTGAAGCTCTATTGTACCAAGAAGGGAAGTGAATTCCAGGACTGTGTATTTTTTCTGGTGAAGAGCCCTCTACCAGCCTCAATGTTTTAAAAGTAAGCTAGGGACAGCTAACTCAACCCTCTCAGCAGATCTCTATTGCCATGGTAGCACAAGAAGAAAGGCGTTCTCTTGGGTAGCTTTATCTCAAACCATTTGACTTTAGAGAACAGTATATAGTAGTATACATTTGTTTATATCACAAAACAACCACATGCTTCAGCATAATTACAGTCCCAGCCAGGCTGGAAAAGCATAAATGTTGCAATTTAGGCTGGAGAGTCTTTGACTGATATACACAGACAGCACAGTGCCTGCTCACACTGTCACCTATGCATATTAGTTTCTCATTCCATGAGCATCAACATTTGAGAGTAAAAAATTTATTTGCATGTTAAATTTTTCAGTTAATATTTTCCCCCTCTGACTGAGAGCTTCTGTTCAATCTACATTGAATTTTTACAATGGTGTTGCTAACACTTCAAAATATAGGTAGTAAAAATTCTGACAGCCTCTTAATGTAAGCAGCTCTATTGGGTTCCATTATAATTATATCCCAACCAACCATTGGTAGTATGGTGAAGGGTCTGTCAGTTTTTGCAGTACTAACTTTCATCTTTCAGTAGTTTATAAGTTACTACTGACTTGGTTGCGGAGTCCTTCTCTAATTAAAACCTTATATTGCTGCTTACATATTAAAGGCCTATCAGAATTACAACTCTTGCATTTCAGACTACTTTGCATCTCTTACATTTATACAGTGCCTTTCATATAAAAAGGATCTCAAAGCACTTTGCAAATTCAGCAATTACTATATAGGGATCACTTCGTCCATCACTTAAATACAGCCACCTCTCAGGTGAAATGTAGCCAGTGGCTTAACCAGAGTATACAGCAAAATGACCCAAAAGCTTAAGATAGGAGCTGAAGAAGAATACTACATTCAACTGAAATTTGAGGGGGTATTTAGATAGGCTGAATGTAATTAGAGGATTGGAATTTTGTCAGAAGGTTAGGATTAAACATTCGCATTCTTAAGAAAAGTGCAATAGATTCTTTAATGATCACAAGCTGTCAGGCATTCAATTTGACAACACATCTAAAAGATGTGATTATTTTTAATGGAAGTTTGCATAATAAGATTTTCAGTGACACTGGCTTACACTATTAAAATAACTATAGATGTATTTAGTGTCTCATGGATTTGAACTCAAAGTAAAATGGCTTCAAAGGAGGTTTTAAACTGTGAAAATAGTTTCATTGACTGGTGCCATGTTCTCGTTATGCAAAATTTGTTAGAAAATTATTTTGGAATAGCTAAAACAGTACATATGTAGAATCTTGCTAAGTACGAAGTACATGGATTCCTGAACAGCTAGTTTGTTTGTAAAATCTTCTTAATAGTTTTCAACAATAACATGTTCAAACCCAAATGGACCTGAGATGGTAAATAAAAATGTCACATATCTCTATAATGTCAAAGTGAGACTTTTAAAAGGACCCTGGAACAAATGAAACTTTATGACATTTATTTCTGAAATTAGTTATTTATTCTTTATGCATTACTGTTGTGCCCAAAATCCCCGTTCAGGATTGATGCTCCATTGTGCACTCTAGGAACACAGAATAAGACAGCCTCTTCCCTGAATGATTTAATCTAATTAACAGCAGAGATAACAAGTGGTTGTAACAAACATTAAGAAGAAATAATAAGAGCATGTATTTACATAGGCCATATAAATAAGATAAATATCAGATGTACCCACTACGCATCTACTTAGACATTATCAGTTGGCAATTTAAGACCAAATAAATCACGGTATCAAGGCAAAACACAGGTATAAATAAATGAAGGGAGTGAGATGCCTGGAGTCAGGGAGGATTTTGAATAGAGGTGTCCCATATACATTTCTTTTGAAAATTTCCACACTTCTTGTCAGAAACTCCAAACTCTTGGTAGAAATACTAAACTTGTGACCTGATTCTGCAGGCCTTATTCACACTGAGACTACGTGCATGAGTAACTACTACTCAGCATGAGAAAGGATTAGGAACAGGCCCTTAGTGGCCAAGTCCACCACGGGTGACTTCAACAGAATACGCTATGGATAAACCTGTTCCCTGATTCACTCAGAATTAAATTCTGATTTCACGAAATCTGCAAAGGTATACCTGAATGTAGAATTTGGACCGCTGTCTAGACATTGCAATGTATTAAATTGAAGATATTCGAATGTCATGCAGTTTACTGAGCACACTGCAATACTCTGGCACAATGGGCTGATATTGGCTCAGAGGTTAGAGATGGAAAACACCTGTCAGGTCATTTAGATGGGATTTTCAAAAGTAGCTAAGGGAGTTAAGTGCCCAAGTCCTATTTGATTTCAGTGGGAGTTGGGCACCTAACACCAATCCAAAACTTTTGAAAATCCCACCTTTAATCCTTTTTCATACCAATACAGATTTATTCTTGCACAATATTTTTACTACTTTGTCCACTCTAATTTTTAAAGGTGTCAAACAATGGAGCTTACACCAGTTCCTTGGCCACATATTTCAAGGTCTAATGTAATTCGTTAGATAGTGATTCTTCCTACAGCCTACATTTCTGCTTTCTGAATTTCATACCAGTTAAATTATTAACTTCTAGTTAATAAACAACTCCTCTCTATCCCGAATGTTTACACCTATCAAATACACCCAGATGTGGATAAAGTACTGCAATCCTGTTCAAGCAAAATTCCCACTGACTTCACATGAAATGCAATATTGGATCTCAAAATTGAACAATCTCTAGTCTGTTTTAAATTACATTTCATAGTAAGGACCTGATCCTGCATTAGAATCTGCTAGCGCACATGTGCAGAGTCCCATTAACTTATTTGTCTCCTGATATAGGATTAGAGCCTTGGTATGTATTTCATCTGAGGATCTTGAGTTTGCTCTCAGGTGAGCTTGATAAAAGTGTGGGTCGGTCTTGTTCACTGTTAAACTTCCCTTTCCGAGAGTGAGACACGCAGAACCACCACCTTTAGTTTCTAGAAGTGGTTACCCTTAAGTCAAGGTTGAGATCTTTGACAATGCAGCATGTAGAAAATTTATATTGCATCTAGTCTTATCTGATGTGGCATATAGATAAATGGAGAATAATTTGCAGTGCTTGCCTGTTCTTAACCTTTTCAAGCATAATATTTACAGGGAAATCAGAGAAAGGCATAATGTAGGCTGAATTTATCAAAGAATCCTTTCTTTATACCTTGAACTTTGCTTTGCACGTGAATGTATAGTTCATCATTTGTTTCCGATAAAATCCACCCATTCTTCTCTAAATACCCCAATATTATTTTTCACATAAACAGAACAGTACTACCAAGATTTCATTACTGTTCACAGTTGGTGCCTTCTAATTCCATGTAATTTTAATTAAAGAAGAACTTGAAACAATCTCCCCCTGTGTTACTTCCAAGTATAAAATTAACAGTGTACAGTTTCTGCTGTGAACAGTCATTTAGTGATTTCAGATTAATAATTAATCATTGCTTTCTTAGTTGTATCCATGCTAGAAAAATTGGAAGCAAGAGCTGTGCGTAAACAGCTATTGGAAATAAATGCTTTAATGAATTTGAAAGGACTTTGCTCTACTCGAATTTGAAACCTAAGCATGTAATTCCATTGGACAGAAAAAGATATGTGCTCTCTTCACTTTAAACTCTGAGAGTGGCACATTGGAAAGTATTTATTGTGTGCTTGAGTGAAGGGCAGGTTATTTCATGAAGGGCAGGCCACTTCTAAGCATCATAATGGTTTTGAAATAAGTGATTATTCTAGAACTTGCAGTATAGAAGAGCCCATCTCTGGAGTTTGAGCACTCTGACTTTTTTTTTCAAAACAAACAACACAAAAATTATACAGTAGCTGTCCGTATAAAAACAAAAACATCTGTGTTGGCCTTTGTCAGATGAAGGAGCTCCTGTGTTTGAACAGCCTGATCTCATCATTGTCCTTGCCATACTTGGGATATGATTCAAGATAGAAGTATGAAGAGTTTTATTGAAGACTGCTTCACTGAGTGTGCCCAAAATAAAAGGAATAACTCATAAATCTAAGATAGCCTTTTCCACACTGATATTAAATGGAGCATGGACGGGAGAAAATTGTGAATATTGTTGTAATGAACATGGCTATCTTTCATAGTGAAAGCAAATTTTACGCCAGGATGTTGAGAGAACTCCCTCTTCCTTACTCTGGAATTTTAAACATCCTCTTCAGTCTGCTAATTTTCATAATCTCTTTGGAGACACGTTAGAATGCAGCATTGTGTGCTGTCTTTGGCAATGGAAAATGGTGAACTGGTAGCAGATGAAATCAAAATATCATTAATCCAAACATGTATCAATAACAATTTAATTTTAAACCTTTCCATCACTTTATATCTTCCATTTCTGAGAAAATGATAGTTAATCAAGTTTAAACAGTTAAGGGGCAAATTTGGCATTTATTAAAAAATCCTCCACAGAAGCCCAGCATAACTATTGGACCCACTAAGAAGAATCTTTAAAATGAAATTTGTAATTCAACAAGTAGCTGAAGTAGTATGGCTTCATAATAGCCAATAGCTATTAGTAGAATAGCCAGTAGTGTGACTTCATAATGAATGTTTAATGCTGAATTTGTCAGATGGACTTCCCCCACAATGGACCATGGAGGAAAAAAAAATGAGACTACTTCAGAGATCCACATTTTTACTTAAGTGGACACATCAATTTACAAATCACACTTCATTCTGGTTTTGGCTTGTTATTGTTATAGGTTCCATCTAATATTAGTAAATGAAAGTTCGGGGAGTTACAAAATTTTCCCCGTTTCCCCAATTTATTTACTTTGTGCATATGCAGCATGTTCTATATAGTCAATTTCAGTATTTCCCCACACAGTCATAGTGGTGTATATGCAGTATAGTTGTGGCTGTGTAGGTCCCAGAATATTAGAGAGAGGGGGTGGATGAGGTAATATCTTCTATTGGACTGACTTCTGTTGGTGAGAGAGTTCTGTGTGGCTTGAAAACTCATCTCTCACCAACAGAAGTTGGTCCAGTACAAGATACCTCACCATGTTTCTCTAATAGTTGTGTGTAGGCAGTGACTTTCCCCATCATCACCTACAAAAGCAAATAAGAGGAAAGCTTTTTATTTTCTTTCTTTCTCTTCTCACCTCCTTCCTTTTCAAAGGAAAATTTGATTATAAAACCAAAGAAATTACCATTTGGAAATTGGCAAGATTTGAAAAGTGTCTTCTGAAACAAAAAAGCTAAGATTTTCAAAAAGAGATGCCTGAAGTTCCATGCCAATTCAGTACTTTTGAAAATTAGGCCACTTATTCAGATACTCAGGTATGGATTTAGGAAACTAATTTCATGCAACTCTGTTCGAAAATCTTGGCCAATCTATACTTTTTCTCAATTATGTAAAAAAGTAAGTATCCTCTTATCCTTATCCTTATCCATCTGGCACAAAGTAGTATTGATTTGGGGTCTAAAGCACGCAAACTGTTTTCCCCAGCAGCAGCACAATAACTCTGACACTCTAAACTTCAGGCATGTTCGCAACTCCTTTTACAAGTTAGTTCTCTTACCTTGTTAGAAGCCAGCAAAGAATATATGACTTCGCCTACTTAGACATGGGGCCAGATCCAATTCATCTTAATAACACAATACGTGTGTTAGTATATGCCCAAACCTGTAGGTGGGATTTTCAGAATAGTTCATTCTTGGCTTAACTCTGCTCCTACTTATGTCAGTGGACAATTTACCATCAACTTCCATGGGGGCAGAATTAGGCCAAATGAGTGGTGTTGAAAATTCCACCTGTTTAAACAAACGCAATGACCAAATTATATGTGTTCATACATTTCTTGGCTTATTAGTCTGTTCAAAGCATGAAGTGTGGAAACAAACACTTGTGCCCTCTCCCAGCCCAGTAATTAATATATGTTGCTTGAGAGACACATGCTGAAAAAGCAAAATAACCTCACTAAGAAACATTATTGCATGTATCTTTTTTGCCACTTTCTTGGGATAAAATGTTTCTCAATATTTTTTTTCCAGACATTCGGGACAGTGGGGGACCTAAGCCAGTGATGGTGTATATTCATGGAGGGTCCTACATGGAAGGCACTGGAAATTTATATGATGGCAGTGTTCTGGCAAGTTATGGCAATGTGATAGTCATCACAGTCAACTATCGCCTTGGGGTACTTGGTAAGAAGCTTTTGGATTTCAATTAATCCCTGCTATCTGCATTGCACTTCATATTATTCATGAGAATATTTTCAGAAAACTGCTTTTGTCTTTGTTTTTAAAAGCCTTTTTCCAAAACAAGACTTGTTATTCTGTAGTTCCAAAACAAAATTTCTGCCTTTATATGCTGGATAACCTGGAATTCTGCTTCCAATTTAATGATATAAAAATATAATGCAGATGTTCAGATTTGCTGAGTTCATGTTGCCTCTTTCTGTCATTTATGAACATTATGTTGATTAGATGTACATACTGCATAGGGAAAATGAATTTATAGTATTCAAGTGCTAATTCAGAAATGGGGACTTTTTGTTTGTGAAGGGAAAAGATTAGAAATAATGCTTATGTTCCGTTGATCACCATGGCTTTTTGTCCTCTGAAGAAGCAAGAGATTTTGGGATACTAAACTGGCATTTTTATAACGACATTGTGCTTTCTTGATGTAGCTGGATTCCTTTGGTTTTAAAGTGGGAAGTGTCGGTCTAGTTAAGTACATCCAACATTTTCTAGACAGAATAAGAAAGTCAGAATGGAGAGTAGACTCCTACTGTTTTGACTTAAATGAATGATGTATGCTTACATTGGTGGTTTAAATAAGAAAGAGTTGTGAGGTTGACTCCAAACTATCTATTCATAAGTATTTCTTAAAGTAACATTTTGCCACTCATTCAGTATAGGCAAACTTGTGACAGAGCTGCCACCTTGAGACAACAAAATAACTTGTTTTTTCCATTGTTTTCTGCTGATATTTTGTGTTTTGAAACCCATGATGTGAATTGGATTCTAGGATATTATATAGACTGATATTGCAATAGTGTACCAGAAATTTTATGAAAGAATCATGACACTATATATAATATCCCAAATGGTTTGATAAACGGCAGCTAAATAATGTGATAAATAACCTGTTGTTTAGTTAACAAGGCCAGTGAACTTTATTCTTAGTATGTTAGCAGTAGGAAAAGGCTACTGGGAGTTATCGAGCATGTTGCTTTTGTTTTCCATTCCAGGGTCATATTATTTACTCAGTCCCCATTTCATTTGTGTTTAGTATGCATTTAGTCTTTTCATGAATTCATTAATTCTTACCGGCTGTCCTGGGTAACTGCCATCTGTCGATTACCTTTTTTGTTAAAAACTGGGGAATTGGAAGACAATGAATTTGACTTTCTCGCTATTCTTGCCTGCCTTTGGTTTTGATGTTGTCTAACTTCGATTCTTGAAACTTGGCATAATTTTAATTGTTTTACATTACACCCAGTCACTTTCACATGTAAAGTGAACATTACTATTTAAAGCTTATCTAGCTCTTTATTTAGTGTCCAATCCTGGCTTTAATTTGTCCGCAATTCTTTTGGCAATGCGACATGTTATCTTGTTTGCTTTTATTTCAATGTAGTCACACACTGACTTGTTGGTACAATAATTTGGGATTCACGTTCGTTGTCAATATATTGTCTCAGCTTTCACTTAATGGACTTTCCTTTTTCTAATTTATTTTAGTGCAGTTATCGCTGATGTATCTGCAGTACCAGTCCACTAGGCTAGGCTGTCAAGTGATATAAATGCTCCGTGTCTGATTGCATTGTTACTTATTTACTAGTTCCAAACTGTACTTGTAACAGCAATGCTGGAAATCTTATTTTTTGTACCAAAAAATGAACTACTTTGCATGATTCTATTTTAGCCTGAGATTTCAACATTGATCCCTCTACTAGCTGGGCTAGTAACATCTTACTAAACTTGCATATTCCTTGGTTCTCCCTCTGGTTTGTGTGGTCTTTCGGACAACAACAATGAAGAAAGAAGTACTTCTTTCTTTTTAATTGTAAACTGTATCGGTAAAACCACTAAAACTGAAAAGAGAACTGACTGCAGTAATACTTAAAATGGCTCTCCTTTCAAGTCAGCTTTCAAAAACTGACTAAATTTCAGGTTGACAGTCTTCCCTTAATACAGTAAACATACCATTTGCTTGCATATAAAATGACTGTAATACTTCACTATGTATCCACTACAGCAACAAGTCAGCAATTAAAAAGAACTTATACAGTATGCAGTTTTCTCCTCTGCCTTGCATCATTACTTTTTTCTTCCTTTAACATCGCTGCAGGTACTATTATACAATAAGTATTTAATTCCCCAACACAGGTCTTTTGGTATAAATGCAATAGATATCAACTTCGATTGATGCTGTTTAAGAATATTATTCAGCATTAAACAATTGTCCTGCAAAATATTAGTCTTTGCCGTCCACAGGATTTCACTCCTTGTTTCTCACATTCACTGTCTCCCTCACTGACAGAGCTTAACTATGTAAACACTTAAAAACTGATAAACATATTAAGCTATGTTGGTGGGGTGTGGGAGAGGGAGGGAGGAAGGAAGGAAGGAAAGAGAGGGAAGTCTTAGGGCAGAATTTGATCCACTGATATGTTTTTACAAGTACATGACATAAAGTTTTGTGGGCAGTGGTTCTCGACATTTTTCCATAATGAGACACCCTCCTATCTATCCAGGATTGAGCTAGGGTCTCCTCCTATTTAGCAATATGGGAAGGGCAAAGGTGTTATAACCCACAACACCATTTTGCAATCCCCAGGTTGAGCCACCTGCATTTTAGGGCAATATAAAGATGGTTTTTGAATTGTTTGTGAGTTGGTAATATTGCTGTTGATCCCTTTAACTTATTTAAATAGCTTATTTCTTTTCTTAACAATAGTAAACTCAAGCAGCTTAATTTTACTTTTTCAGTTTATTATTTATTCAGTACCTTCTCTGAGTGTTGCGCTCTTGGTCAAGTCCAGCTCTTTTGAATTACTGCTTTTTGTGAAACACATGGCAGGGATAATGCACATCTGATATTCCGGTAATTGCTAGTTCTTGAATACACATCTAACTTAAATCTTATTTCTCATTCCTAACTGATTGAAGTTTATACCGAGCAATCTATTTTTGATTGTTCAGCAAGCTTTGAGGAAACAGCACTACATTACTCTCAGGATCATACTATACCTCCTACATACGACTTTCTGCAATTGTGTATCAAAAGAAGTCACAAATGTATTGTAAACTTTTCTGATAGATGCTGTAGATTAGTTTTAGGCATTATGACCTTGTAACAGTTTCTAATAATTTGGTGGTCTCTTTCCAGTGCTCACTCTGCACTAGTGGTAGGGGAATGTTGCTGTTCAGATCTGGGTGTGGATTACTATGGAGCCAACAATAATAGACCGCTGCAGATGGACTTACTAGAGGCCACATTGCTCTCCCATAGCTTTTTCATGGGAGGATGGTGAAACTACATGGAGTTCTAGCCATCATCTCCTCTAATGGGGAAGGAATTTGCAGGTCTGCAGTGGGGTAGGGAATCCCATGTGTTCTGAGAATTTGTGAAGCTGCACTGAACGTAGCTTGAGACAATAAAGCTGCTTACACTGTCACTGGCCTGACTCAAATGTTAGTAGTCAGTTGAACTTGTATTTAGTAAAGAGAAGATGATGAAAATGAAGAGGGAGATTTAAAACAAACCAGAAACCTGATGAGGTTCCTGGCCCAGTTTTACTTTTGTCTGGAACCTGTCTCCAGAATAAAAGCCCATTACAATTTTTCTTTAATGACAAGAGGGAAAGAAGAGCTGTTTGCTCTGGAAGCTTGGGGACCATTGAATGGAAATAGATCATTTATATCTTTTCTGGCCTTTATATTCTGTTTAAATGCATGTCCTGTGCAATCTGCCTCTTCCAGTGAGGGATGGTAAGTGAAAAGTCTGATATCCTTGAACTTCTGAGACTCTCAAGGGAGAGCCCAGTGGTAAGTGCTAGGAAGGTTTTATGTCTTCTTTATAATAAATACAACTTGCAAAAGGGCAAAATGCAGACAAGTTAAATTTTGAGGTCAGTTAATTTAAAACTTTAGCTGTATATCTCAAATACCTTCATATAATAAGTGAACTAGTGGCATGTTATTTATTTTTTCTTCATTTAAAAAAAGAAACATGAAAATAAAGAGCCTCTGTTTTTTGTGATTAGAATGGGTTAAAAAGTCCTCCTTGGCTCTTACAAAAACACATTGAAATGACTTAAATACTTGCAGTGTTATTTTTCATGTCCTTCTGTTTGAAAAGAAATATTTAGAAAGGGCCAATACTTTGTGATTTGCATCAGGTTGCTTTACCATCTGTCTTCCTTGGCAGTGCCAGCAAAAGAGAGAGAGTTTGCCTATGCCTATTGCCCGATCATCTTTCTTCTGCGGCATTAGTTTATTTTTACAGCTCTTGGACTCTTTTTACCTCCCAGGATCCTAATGGGATTCAAAGGAAAAATAGTTCAGACAGTCTTTATTCCACCTCATCTCTAAACTGCCTGGGGGGATGTAAGGATGATTCATGAGAATCTTTCTCTGGAGCTAGTGATGGGCCTCATTTAAATTTCCCATTTTGTTCTTCCTATACAAGCCAATGAAAAGTTTACCATCGAAACAGCTAAACTGTTCTTCTAATGGCCTGAAGCAAATATTTGTAATGATCAAAGTAAGAACAGGAAACTTCTGATTTCTAGTTTTGAATATTCCATCTTGCTGCACTGGCACTACAAACAAATATCAGATCTCCTAAGAGTGAGAGACCACAATGTATATACACCCACACAGAGAGAAATACGCCGATAAATGAGATCCTCCTGGTTATATTGCAATAACTAATAGCAGTTTTCCCTGCTGAGAAAGCAGATGTAGGTGTGCTTAAATTCTGTAATTGTACAGTAGTCTTTTAAATATTTAGCAAGATGTTGACTTTGATAATCAGGTTAAAAACACTTACCTTCCTCTGTGGTATATTCAGCTAATTTTACATTAAAATGGTTAAACCTTTAATCACAGGTATTCCAATCACCCTTTCTGTTTTCTGCTACAGTTTCTGTGTGTGGGGTAGAGTGTGGTGAAATGCCTATGGGTTAACCTTACCCCCTTGTGTTCAGTGGAATCCAAATCTTCAACACTGTATCCATGGCATCTCTGATATTAAATGTATTGTGGACTGTTTAAAATATTTTTCATGGTAGCTATTTAGACAGAAATTGTAAACACCTGCAAATAAGTTACAAGTAATTAAGAAAAATCCATTCATTGTTAGCAGAAGCGATGAACATTTAGGATTTAGGATGTGTTTTACTATCAGTGTGGTTGTGGTACCTATTTATATGGTCCCCTTCGCTATTGTGTGTAGATGGGCTGAATTTAAATATCCACTGTCTAGCTTGAATTACCTGCATATTCTTTCATTTCCTCATATTCCAATTTCCAGAAGTTCATATTTCTGGGAATTGTTTTATTGTGTCAGTCAACTAGCTAGGACATTCCGTGTTATAATGGAAATGCCAACTAATTAGTTAAACCAGTTTTCCTCTTTCTGCAATTTCATTCCTATATGTACATTCTTAATAGGTGACACTTCAGGTGAGTCACGGTTTGCATTAGTTGAGAAATACTTATTCTCTCTGCAGGTCTCCAATCCAATCTCTCATCCGTCTTTGTAGTTACCAAAGTATTTCTTAATCTGTGTGGCATGTTTTTTAATGCGTGGTAACGATAAAATACAATACATCTTTATTTTGTACTGTACAGTGTCTTTGAAACAAACTGTATTCCAGAATGGTTTACAGAATTCTCTCATTTTGCTGGATAGCTATAATTTAGAGAGAGAGAGAGAGAAATGTCATGTGTTTCTATTCTATATGTCATGGTAATGCTATGTATCCTTGATAAATAGTTTTAAAGCTGGGTATTTGCTATTTAAGTATTTCACACTCTTGTCCCAATATTGTGTTTTGTTCCCATTTTACCTCTGACATACAGTTAGCAGTATTATTGGACCCAGTCCAGATTCTATACACCAGAGCTGAAATCCTGGTCATGTTGATGTCAATGTGAATTTTGCCATTGACCTCTGAGGCTGGGATTTCACTTTAGGATTTTGTAATCCTAGCTGGTGGACGAATATAGCAATTCTGTTTTGGAGGTTTGTTTAAAAGGCTTCTTTTTTCCAGTGAGTGTCCTTAAAGAATCAACATCTACCATACTGTTATTTCTGGTATTCCCTATAATTAGAACCGGGACTACAATACTGCCAAATACTTTGGTAAATTGAACTGCTGTTAATAGTAAAGGTTTTTGTTAATAGTTCTTAATTGTATATGCTTGAACTGTATTATTGTTTCCATGTGGAACCTTGAAAAGGCTTGTATATTAATAATTAATAATATAAAACAAATATTGATAAGAAGGCAAGCAGAGAATCTTCATTTTTACACTCGCAGTGAAAGTCAGTCTATAATTCCCTTTCCCACTCTTTTTACGCTTGCTAAAATGATAAGCAATTCTTAGAAATCTTAATTTTCTGTATGGTTACTCGGCAAATATAGAATGTTAGGGTGTTAATAAAGTTTGACTGAGTATTTCAATTCCAAGGAGCACTTTATTTTTATTTAATCTCTGAATGGCCCATTGTTTCTTTATAAAGTTCTTGTTGACTGTACGGTGCTGTGTTTTTTTCCCATCTTGTCATGGTTCCTTGTGTTTGAAAATATATTTTAGCACTGAATAGGTGATCTTTTAAAATTCGTACCCCTTCAGCTATACTCAAGGAGTTATACTGCATGGCTAAGATATATTGTGAAGATGTAATGTTCCGCCTGGCTTTGCAGATTGGTTATGCTTTGAGTTTCCAATCTGTTTCTGTATGGTAGATGAGTATCCAGCAACTTAAAAAGTATGAAATAAATGCAACCTGCTAAATACAATGGTTACACAGTAGATCCCACCATTTCGGTCTTTATCAGTACCGAATAGATAAGAATGTGAGTCATGTTTCCTGCACTCGAGATGGCAAAAAAGAGCACTGTCTGTACAGATGCATGTTGAAAGGGCTTCATGCTATTAGAATTCACTTTTTAAAAGATTTAGGTTCAGATTCTGACATCCTAACTCATGTTGTGTAGCATTTTATTCCCCAAATAGTCCCATTAAAAACAGTGGGACTATTTAAGAAGGTGCTAGTCGGGGTGTGTGTGTGTGTGTGTGTGTGTGTGTGCACGTGGCAGAGTCTGGTTCTTATTCATTTGAAACAATGACTGAGCACCAGACTGTAAACCTCTTACTCCTATTGGTTAGGAGTTACTTGTGCAAGTTGTCCCAGAGGGTTCAGTGGGTCTATTTGCATGAGTAACTACTTAGCAGTGTAAGTAAAAAGTTTGCAATCTAGCCCTTGACTTTTCAGCAGTCTGTTCAAGTAGGAATATGCAGCAATAACCAAAATACAATGTTTTTGAGCAAAAAGCTACTTCCATTGATGAAAATTAAAGCCTTTAGGCCTACTTTTGTGGCAAATGTTCTAATAAAATGAGTGTAAATTGCATTCTTATTCTCATTTGGAAAATGTATTAGCTTTGCCAAATCATTATTGCTTCTACACCAAATGGTGTATGTTTTAAAGAAAAACAGCAGTAGTTTATTGTTTAGAGAGCTATGTGCTATTTCCTCACTGTGGCCCACATGAGTACATGCCCATTGTCTTCAATAGACCCAGAATTTCCCCAGAGAAATGACTTGCATAATTAAGGGCTATCCATTTGAATTAAGAGTTACAATGTTGATCACTAAGCTTACAATATATAATATTTAAAATGTATTTTGAACAGCTTTAAAATAACTTCCAGATTCAGTATCACCATCAGTTTAATTAACTGAAAGTGTTTTCCCCTCTAAATAGAATTTGATTTCACAGATACCTGGTTTTTCTCAATATTTTCAAATAGGACCTGAATTTTCTCAATGTTAATCTAACTCACAAAGCTGTCGATGACAATTTGTTTGGGTAATTATTAATTTTTGTAGGTGTGACCTACTCTCCTTTGTATTTGGATATAGTGGTTAGAATAATTTCTTCTATACTGAATTTTTTTCTTCAAAAACATATACAAAGTAGAACATACTAGGTAGCATTTTCAAAGGCATGTAACTGATTTAGGACCTGTGTACAGTGTGGGATAATGCACACTATGCGGGTGTAAATCTGTAAAATGCGCTAAGGTGTTCCATGTTAACTGATCTGTGTAGCCCTGTTGGTGAACACTAAATATTCTCTAGTGTGCTTTAACGTAGTGCTGTTTTTGAAAAAGTGACTTAGGTCCACATCTTCCATAATATTTAAGCACCTAATTCTCAATAGGAATTAAGTGCCTAAGGACCAGATCCTCAAGGTATTTAGATGCCTAAAGATAACAATCGTCAGGTAATGGGGTTTTAAAAAACATTTAAGCATGGTAGGTGCCTAAGTCCAAGGCATTGCCTAACCTGCTTAGAAAATCCTGCTTGATGCCTTTTGAAAATCTGGCTCTTAAGTCGCTTAATCATTTATAAAAATGTAGCAAATATTGTAGCAATAGTGCACTCTTGCAACCCATAAGCTTCTTCTTTTGTATGGCATTCAAAAAGCATTGGGTTGGGATTATAACTGAATCTTAAGACTTGAAAGCCATTCTAATGCTTCTGGGCTAGCTAGGTGGTTCCCCCTCCTGAATGCAGCAGTTGTCTGTGATGTCACATGGTTTGTACCTCACCACAGTCACAACCTGGTGAGTCTTTGACCTCCCCCACTCCAGTTTGTGTAGGAAATATCCACACCTTCTGTGCATTGTCCGAATGCGGTTGAGTGTAGTCCACTACCTACAGGGAAGACAGAATCCTGGGACTTCTTTCATTGGCTCTTTAATCAGGTCTTTGTTTGGGACGTCGCAAGCAGCCCACGATTCAAGCCAGCGAGTTCTGGAGTCCTATCCATTAGCCTGTAGTATTGATACATGGATCCAGAGAAGCTTCCTGGATTTGAGTCAGGAGAGTAGCAGTGAGTTGAGATCTTGGTGTATCAGCAGGTTCGGAGTGGCCAGGATCTTATTGTATTCCCAGACCACAGCAGTGTCTTGTCTGATGTTGTCTGGCATGATGCCCACCAAACTGGGAGGCACAGTATTGGCATTGATTTGAGAGAGCCACTAACAGTCCTGAATGTGGCATTGATTTCAACGTCAACAAAGATGAGTGTGGGTGCCGTTGCACCAAACTGGTGCACGATACTCCACTGTTGACAAAACCAGGGCTTGTACTGACGTTTGAAGTGTGCGTGCATCAGATCCCCAGGATGTGCCAGTGAGCTCCGGAATGATAGGTTTCAGAGTGGCAGCCGTGTTAAATTCGTTAGTCTCTAAGGTGCCACAAGTTCTCCGGAATGATGTTAACCCTGGTTTTTATCTTCTTACTCATGCAAATAATCCCTTGAACCTGAGTCAAAATACAAGTTAGGCTTTGGTCAAACACAAGTTAGTGGCTCAATACAGCAGTAACTGGGTGAAAATTAATGGCCTGTGACGTACAGGAGGTCAGACTAGATGATCTAATTGTCCCTTCTGGCCTTATACTCTGAGTCTATAAATAATCAGTGGAACTTCTCATGGCAACAAGTGCTACTTAGTATGAGTGAGAGTTGCATAAGCAGACTCAATATTTAGACATCAAACAGACATAACTTTGGTTTTTTTTATAATCAGAGTTTTTTCCTCTATTTGTCACACAGTGGAATTCTTTTATAGTTCATAGTTTAATATCTAGTAAAACTTCAGAAAATGTTAATCATTAGCATCAGAGTGACAGGCACATCCATTATCTTTTTATGAACCTTTAAAGGTACTGTCAAGAGATGGCATTTTATTTAGTCTCTTTCTGCTGTGCCACCACTGGCTCTCTGGTGAGCTGCCTTCTGTGCTTTCCCCCCCCCACTCCCCATTTGAGTAAAGATGATAAATGAATTGAAGATTATATATTATTGCCTAATTAAAAGTACATTAAAGTGAAAGTAAAGAGGGGAAATTAATAGCAAAATCAAAATGCTGCAGTAGAAGATCATTCATTTAATCTTCCTGAATGTAAGAAAACATAGAGGAAATGCAACTCACAACCCCTTTTGGGGGCCTTAACAACTGCATATTGAGGCTTCTAATTTTTTCCCAATACCTAGTAGTTACTTTGTGGCACTTTAACAGCATTGTGGGGTTACATTATGCTACACATTATGTAATAAGTCCAGGTTGCCCTACTTGATCCCCTCACCCTTGGAGCATCAGTGCTGTCAGGATCACCTGAAGCATGCAAAGTAGTTTAATTCTCCTAGATAGTAGTGGTAAATGTTTAGAAAAATATCAAGGACCTCTGACAGCATTCATCTATTTCCTATATCAATGCATTTATCATACCCTGATTAGACTTGCTTACAATTCTGCAAGCATTTGAGTCACCTCTTTTTTTAATGTAACAAGTGACCTTAGGATAACCCATATCATATGAAGCTCAACCACTACTCACCTAGATTTACAATGTCCTAATTTCCTAGGTCAGTTAATAGGATTAGCATTCTGATCTCAGACCTGCTGTAATTCATGACATTTAAGTGGCTTTTTGTGAGGTGGTATTAGCCCAAAAGAATCATGTATGCAGTGAAGCGGAGAGAGAAGAGAAGATTGCCATGCTTCAATCTGTATCATCAAAATGACAAAATGGACATATAGTAAACAATAGGTTATTGACTTGGTATGTTTAATGGGTCAACTGCAGCGCACAGCATGCAAGATATTTATGAAATGGGCACCCTGAATATACAGTGCACATATAAAATGAACCGTTTATTTTCTATCTGTGCTTTCTCTGGCACACCAAATTGACATTATCCATCTGTTTAGATAGATGATAACTCTTGCTTTTCTGTTTTTAGGGCATGATGACACTAGAGCTCTAGCCTAGTACAAGGACATTTTAAATAGTATCGTTTCCACAACATTTGTCATTGGACTCTCTCTCTTTTGTTAAAACTGGAAAAACAACATACCTTTAAAGTTACTCATTTGGGCACAAAAGCAGTTTTTGTCACTCCTGTAGAGAGAAATTACTTTTTGGTAAGAAATTCTCTTGATCAATATTTAATCATGAAATAAATGTATCTCAGTTTTGCCAGAAACCAAATGTATCTTTGGGAGGTTATTAAAGTTCAGCTTGATAATTTTGTCTGCAAAATATGCAGGAGGAAGCGTGCACTAAGGGTAAAAATAAACAGGCATTCTGCTTGCCACAGAGCAGACTCGAAACAAGGTCTTTGACTCCTGAAACTTTTGCCCAACCTCTGCACATTTAGTTAACTTGCAATACTCATCTAGCAACAATCATGCTCATCAATACAGTGTCAGAGAAAACTACTTTTTTCACCATTGTTTGATCTTTTGTGCAGAATAAATTGTATTATCATAGAAGATTAGGGTTGGAAGAGACCTCAGGCGGTCATCTAGTCCCAACCCCCTGCTCAAAGCAGGACCAACACCAACTAAATCAGGCAACCATCATGACCCAGATCCATGGTGGCATTGTTGGAGGGGGGGAGGCAGCTGTGATGTAAAGGTGGGTTCAATGAGGCCAGGCTGGTCCCCAAGTCTACAAGGGACTGCAGCCTAAACCCTTCTAACTTATGTTCGTTGCCAATGTTCCCAAGTAACCTATACAACCACAGTCACATCCACTTTCCCTAGGCAGAGGGATGGAGGTAAATTAAGATCTCTTATGCTGCCTGTACACCACTATAGGACCTCTCTACATTGGCATAATCTTCCTGCGTCTGGCTATGCTGGCTGTGTGGTCATTGCAGAATGGCATTAAGTAAGTGCAGTACAGCCCAAGATCTAGGCCAGTACCTGTGAGCTGCCTTTGCAGTCTAAGTGGGCCTGGCTCTCCACTTACACTGGTTTATCTCGACTGACTTCTGATTTACACCACTGTGGGATGAGAATAAGGCCCAATATATAATTATACAGTATAGAAATGGAGTGTCTGGTTTTCTAAGGCTTAATTGAAATTACTCCTACATACTATAGTTGCATTCAGTAACAACATGATAATTGATGGTCTGTGGGCATTACCATTTTAAACTCTGCTGCCATTGTGCATGATAATTTCTAACTGTATAAAAATGACTACATTCTATGTTTTGCACGTGTAGAGCTGCTCGCATATATAAGTAGCAGCTCCGTCCTACAGACTGATGATACTTCCTTGCCACAATACTTCATAATATATTTCTGTATCTAACAGCAGCTCTATATTATAGCTTGTAGCAATACCTTTAATGCCTCCAAAGAGCCCTATGCACAGTAGATTTACAAGATTTCAGGATGCAAAACTCTCTTGACAGCAATATGGGCAAAAGAGGGCCCTAAATTATTTCTCTGATTTGATGCGTGGTCCCTGTGTAAGTATATGTTTTAGTGGGCCAGCATAGAAAGTTGTACAGTATAATGTAGCAATTTGCATTACACTCCAACTGAGAATAAACAGAAGACTGCAGATTCTGAGATGGCAGTTTCTTAACTTGCACCCTTCAAAATCCTGTCATGTAAATAATACTTTTTGGTGAAAAATGTCCCTGAATGCATAATTACACGATAGACATGTTAGAGCACCAAAGGAGCTATTGTAGCCTAAAGGGTAAATGTTATGCATTTTTAAAAAATCCCTGTAATGTGTTATGAAAATTGTCTTTAAAATATATCACCGCCTTTGGAGCATCATAAACATCTCTTGTGCTGTACATATTAGCAAACTAAATACATTTTTAGACAAGATCATATAGGAACTCTTTTTCTTTTCTTTCTTTAAAGCTAATCATAAAAAAGAAGCCTTGATTCATAATTCCCAGTTAACTTTAGTCCTAACTTACCCCACTTATTATTATTTATGATAGTGCCCACTATGTGCTCAGTGCTCTTTAAAGGGCAAACCAGAAGGCACAACACTGTGGGAACAACAAGTAGCTATTGGGCCCAACACTGCATTTTAAAGCTCAGCAGTAAAACACAGGATTCTGCTGTTTGGTGTTGCTCTGAGTGCACCAATAAGACCAACATACAGTACCATGCTAGGATGCTGCATTCTCCTTCAAGGATGTGGAGGAAAATAATTGCTACCTTACAGCGGTATTGTGAGGTTTGATTAAACGGTTGCCTTTGCTGCAAGCCATTATGGCAAGTGCAATGTATATTAACAATAATTTCTCATGCAAATGAATTTGGTAGATCTTCCTCATGTTTCAGACTTTTCCCAAGAGTTTAGTATTGCTCAGAATGAGAAGCAAGCATGCTTGCTGAGTCACTGGAATTTGTACTTGCAGACTGAAGTAGTTTTTGATTGTCTATGTGTCAGGGATCCTGAGAGAGAAAATTAAAAAAAAAATGGTGAGCAAGCAGTCTTGTTCTGAATGATTCACTTCATATGCAGAAGTTCCACTCATACTGAAAATCGTTTTTCCTGCTGTATGTTTCATCTATGGGAAGTTTGACTTTCTGAAGTCTTTCCATATTCATTAGACAGAATTTCTTCAATCTTTTCACACACCTTTCACGAGTATTTACAGGAAGAGATTTTGCATTTCTGCAAATATGCAGGAGAAGGGTCCTAAGTTGAAGTGCAGCTGTGAAAGTGCTAGAGGTGGGAAATACTTGGATAGGCAGAATGCCATGTACAGTCCAATGCTTTCAATAAAAAATGAAAGCCAGACACATTCCTAAGCAATTTACTATTCTCCTTATTTAGATTGTGCTCCCCTTGCACACACTGGTGAGCACTTATACAAATCATCCCATTGTCTTTAGCCATGGACAGTGGACAGGTTTTAACCTCCGTTTCTGAAATGCTTGTTTCGGACAGTACTTGCAAATGGTTTATCTGGGTCAGTGACCAAGGTGTGGGCAGTTGGTCCTTGTGGTTGGAGCAGGAGTCGGGCTAGTCTGGAATTGGAGCCAAGGGTCAGAGGCTCCAGAACCAAGGGTCAGAGCCAAAATCTGAAGGTAGGAATTGGAGCCAAGGGCAGGACTCAGGTTACCGAGAGTGAGCCAAGGCAGGAGCAGGGCTGAGAACAAGCTGGCTCAGAAACTATTGCAGCCATGGGCAAATGCTTTGAGCAGCCACTGAACTGCTTATCAACAAACCTTGTGTAAGTTAAGATTCAGATGCTGACTCTTTCAACCAATCAGGCAACCTGCGACAGGCCATCTGCGCTTGTTATGTTGCCCGGAGTCTGCTCTGCTGTAGGCCCTGATTCCTGACAATCTGCATCCATGGCTTCCACCCATTGCCAGTGATCAGCATGGAGCAGGCCTAAAATCCTCTGGCGTTGGTACTAATAAACTGAAATATCACAGCACAATTGAAAACAGCTCAGCATTGAAGCTTTATTAAGGCAATAGGACACAATAGGGCATCCTTTATGGAGCCATGAATGCGTGCCTCATGTGTGTTGTGAGGCATGAGGCCAAAGGCTGTGTACTTTCAACTACTAAAAAACCATACTAATGATCCTGTAAATTACACCCAGGAGTGTCTTAATGCTATTATAATAAGGAACTTTATTATATGCCTTTACAAAAACACCCTCTTTTACTTTCTATAACCCTTAACTATGAAGAGTTTATGGTGGATGAAAAAAGGAAAGTTATATAGAAAAAAAGACTATGGACTTTCCTCTCCACGTTTATTTGTATTTTAAACCACTTCTTAGAATGTTTCTTGAGCTTGTACCCCCTTTGGAGTTGTGGACCCATTTTACCTGCAGTCTGCCTACCTGTCATTGTTCATAGTGGCTCACACACAGGTTGATGTCTTACTCATTAGCTTCTTAGGTTTGTGATAAAAACTTAGGGTTACCATATTTTGTGCCTCCAAATGGAGGACACTCCACGGCCCCCGGCCCCGCCCCCAGCCCCGCCCCCTCCCCCGCCCAACCCCGCCCCCTCTCCAAAGTCTCCGCCCCCTCCCCTGCTTCCCGCGAATATTTGATTCGCGGGAAGCCTGAAGCAGGTAAGGGGGGTGTGGGGGGAGGAGGCGCGGCCCAGGCTGGCCCCCCGGCATTTCCAGCCTGGGTCAGCTCGGGCCCTGGGGTGCCGGCCCCGGCCGACCACCCCTGGCCCGCCCAGCACTGCCGGCCCCCGGCGGCCCGGCGCACCCCCCGGCTCCCGGCCCCGCGGGCCCGGCTCCCCGCCGGCCGGGGTCCCCGCGGGCCCGGCTGACCTCCCGATTTTCCCGGACATGCCCGGCTTTTGGGGATTTCCCCCCGGACGGGGATTTGAGCCCCCAAAAGCCGGACATGTCCGGGAAAATCCGGACGTATGGTAACCCTATAAAAACTTCAACTGGAAACTGTTTACTATTCCATAATTTGTCTTTTTAATGGAAAAAGAAAGATAAGGACTGTGCTAGCAATCCACCCTTTGCTCTAGTATTTCACCCACTGTGTGGAGAGCAGTTATGCTTTAAAAGTTCAGTTTCAGTAACAAGATGTTACTTGTTTATATCCAGGGTTCCCAAGACTGATAAAGTTACTCACTATTTGCAGTATTCCCTAGATTCAACATTTGTAGTATTATTTACAAAAAAAATATTATGGAGGTGTTGGTCATGATTCTGTATTTAAGTCGGCATTCTGAAATGGGTTTAAAATGGGTTATAAATTCCTGCCTTTCCCCCCTCTGCATAGTCAGTCTTTCTGTATAAAATTACAGTGTTAACTTCAGAGGTCTACAGAAACTTCCATATAGTTTTTTGTTTGGTTGTTTGGTTTCTTTTCATAAATGTTTAATAGGAAGTGTTTGATCTCTGTCTGACATTCATCCATGTCAGCCAGACTTCTTCTGTTCACAACTTTCTTTTTTTTAAAAAAAGTCTCTCTACACAAAAACTGGCAGAGGTGAATTCTGAGTAGATCTGGTACAACGAGTCGTTTTGGGGAAATGTTTTAAGGTTAATCATCCGATATTGCCATTATTCATAACTAGCGCACCAAACGAACTGCCACCAAATATCCACAACCAATAGCATTGGGAGGCTGTAATATGGCAAAGACAGTTTGTAGAATGGAAATTGGAGTAGACTGCTGCACTTTTTTCAAGGGGGAAGTTTAGTTAATAGGATGCCACACACGTCCTGTGGTGTTTTTTTTTTTTTTTTTTTTACTTTAGTAGATAAATCTGTGTGGACCTAAGCTTTCACCTCCATGAATTGGGGATAATATTTTTCTACCTGACAGCGGTGTAGTAAGGATAAAATTCATTAAGGTATGAGAGATACTATTGTGGTGATTCCCATAGAAATGAAATCTCATGAATGAAAAGAGGCACCATCCTTCCCCAAGCTTCCAGGTATGGAAAGGGAACATCCCCATTCCACCATCACTTGGGAGTCAACCTGCTCTGCTAGTTGATGTAGGGGAGGAGACAGAATTGGTCTGTCCCCTCCCCTGCCAGCTCTGAGGAGTGGCTTATGTCCACAGACTGCTGAATTCAGGAGAGTTCCAGGGGGCTGGAGGCAATTTGCATTCTCCTTTCTCCCTCATGTCCACACCCACAGAAGGACAAGTCACAATCTGCACTTGTGCCAGTGAAATCTGGGTCTGCTTGAGTTATTTGCCAATTGCCTATGTTAAACCTACCAAGTACAGACTGATATTGCATCTCAATTTTTTTCCTTGTTTTCATCATGCGCAGCTTTCTCTTCCACTTCCTCCCACTCACCTGAACTTTCCTTTTGCACAACGCTGTGCCTCTCCTGACCATGCATTTTTCATATCTCCTGGCACGTACTAAAAAAAGTAATTTTGGTGAACACAAGCTTCTTAACTAAAAGCTAACTATGCTATGGATGAATACATCACTTTAATACATTAGTGAAATTCTAAAACCTTGCCAACATACCTGGTGCAAGCTGAACATGGAACTTAATACAGCATTTGAGGAAAAAACGTAAATTGCCAATTACCGTTAATAGCATTCTGCAATTGACGGGTGTAAAGTGGATTGAAGGTCCTTTTAATAGTTCCTTCTAAGTAAGTGTAAATAGTACAACATTTTGAGATAATGTAGCCACAAAAAGCAGGTTAAATGTCTCATGCTTAACAACTTGCAGAGTCTAGAAGGTTGTTTTAAAGACATCTTTGGGTATTGCTCTCTGAGATGACAACTGATAAATAGCTTTGTTTTGTTTTCCCCCAAGAGAGACTGTTTACATGCGTCTGGGACCTTTCATTGCTTTTTCTTCATAAATCTGTCTTTTGTTCTCTATAAAATAATACAAGATTAAAAAGAACAGAGGGGGAAAACCACTTTGGTAATAAACTCTGCATTATTCTGTAAAGTGTTTCCACCAGTGATTATACACTTGCTTTAAGTGAGATGTTGACAAGAAGGATCAAATGAACAAACTGAAGTGGTTTTTTCCCCAAATTTGTTCAGTCTATTAAACTGCTCATTTTGCAGAAAGAATGCATTAGTAGTTTTAATAGTGGAAGGAAGCTTTAAGACAGGCAAGATGCTGTTAATACAATTGTAAGTACAGCAATAAAAATTTCTGATTGAAATAGGATTTTCTGTACCATTTTTGTTATATATTTTTGATGCCGTTTAAAGTACACCAGGTACAAATGAAAGGTTAAGAGAGTAATAAACTGAGGCTGTAATATGAATTGATGGGTATACTGCACTTTGATCTTTAGACCATTAAGAGTCCACCTGGGTCAGCACTGGTAGTCAGGAGACAATCAGTGGTTCAGTGCACTATAAAATTCTAAATTCATTATTTTGTGCCATTAAAAAAAGCACTGGTTGGTAGCAAAATACCGGTGGGAAGAAAAGGAGAACATACATCTTTCAGATCAAAGCCTTCATCAAAGTCAAAGTACAGGTTCAGAAAAATCTCAAGTTTGATTACTGTGCCTAATTTAAAGAGACAGTACTTTGCATAATGTTTATTTCAGTATTTTGTTCAAGCCTCTTCAATCATTAAAACCATACAAATCTAAGATGTGAATTGATATAAAATACTATACAACAAGATGACAGCAAAAAAGATTTTCTGATCATGAAAATATTTTTGTAACTAGAATTAATTTGCAGACTACATGATTATAAAAGTCCATATTAATTCCCATTGCTAAAATTACACTCATCGTGTTCCAATAAATTCCTTTGTCATAACTTTCTTTTTCTTGTCCTCCCCTCCCTTATTTCCCATCCCTTGTCCTGAAGAAATTTCTTGTTCTGATTAAATTGATTAATTTCAGTGATTCTTCTCACCATAATTAACTTCACTATTGGCCATGTTAAGACTTTGTACCCGCACAAGTGAGTAAAAAACCCTCTTGCGCCCCTACATGGGCTATGCAGACTTTGGGTCCGGGTACTTAGGAGTAAGAAGACACCTGTTTACTCCCTCCCCCCCCCCAGAGACAGGTGGGAAATGAGGGGATGGATTTAAACCCAAATAATTTAAATAACTGATTTTAATCATGATTTAAATCAGCAAGCAGGAAACCTTGGTTTAAAATAATCAATTTTAATCTCATTTTGCATTTTTACTTTGTAGTTAATGAAGCTAAAGAAAGGTTGGTTCTTGTAGTTTGGTAACATTAAAATGTTCATTTGCAACTAAATATGGTCTTTACACTGAATTTGCTAGCGAGGCAGATACACTACATCTATACACACTTATTTAAGCAATTATATGGCTTAATATACATTTATTCAAATTCTTAATTTTCCCATTATTCGATTAATTATTGTTATTGCCACATTTCTTATTTATTAGATTATTAAATTTTGTATTTGTAATTTGTGCCAAGCTGCATTTGGATGGAAATTGGAATTCAATTAAAAATACATAAAACAGCTTTTTATAATAGTTCTATTTAACTAATAAATACCATTTTAAATGTGCAGAAAATATAAGAAAAAAACATAAGTTTATCAACACATGTTTTGCATTTAAAACTATCTGATTTATTAAACAAAGGCAGTGTTATCTATAATTAATGGATTGAACTGTTTGTTACTGGTCACCATGACCTTCAAGATTGTAGAACTAGTAGATATCATTCTCTCACACCTCACTTTAATTCATAGATTGGAAGAGGAAAATAAGTTTCTGTTTTTTCAATTCCCAATCAGTTTCTCAGTTTTGAATGAACTAATCATTAAACAGAAATGAAATGAAGAAAATATTCTCTCTGCATCTGCGGAGGAAGCTACTGCTGTCAAAAGCTGGTTTAGCTCTTCAACAAACTCTTTGGTTATAAGTGCTTAATCGGTAACTTCCACTAGTTCAGTAGTTTCGCTTTCTTTAAAAACTTTTATAGAAAACATGTATTGATTGAATATTACTTTTAGTTAATGTAAAAGGATTTTGATTGATTTATGTAAGTTTATGCCTTAAAGTAGCTTATCATTTCACATTTTATTTTTAATAGGTTTATTTTTAAAAGAAAAATTGAATTTTAAATTTATTTAATTCATCTTTACCCACTGGGTAAATCAATTGGAACAAAATATTATTCCTTAATTAAAAAAACTATTTGCACCAGATCTACCCCTGAATATATTATGGTTTTATATACTTCTAGGAATATCACATAGTGCATACAGCTGTTAATATGTAAGTCACTTTTTAAAATTTGCCAGTGTCTTCTAATTATGAGCTTGATTCTATACTTATCCAAGTAAATGGAAAAATACCCATTAACTTTAATGTTGTAGAATTAAGCCCTAAATTCTTACTATGATGTAACATGTCACTATATTTCATGGAGTCTGGCAATATATTTAATGGGGAAAAAAAGATTTTGACCTTGATGAAGGCATTGAGCTGAAACATGTATATTTCTATATCATATTGACAGATAAAGCAGAATTGGTCACAGAATTAATGCAGAAAAGGAAGAAGTCTTCAATAAATATTTATTCTTTCTGTATTTGAGAAAAAGACAAATTATGTAGTCATATCATATGATGATGACGAAACACCTGCCATTCCAATAGTAACTCAGGAGGATGTAAAACACCAGCTACTACAGTTACACATTTTTAAATCAGAAGGTCTGGATAAATTGCATCCCAAAGTTTTAAAAGAACTGGCCGAGGAGCAAAAGCCTGTTAATGATGATTTTCAATACCTCTTGGGATGCTGATAAAGTCCCAGAAGACTGGAAGAAAACTGTCAGTATTTTAAAAGGGTAAAAGGGACAACTGAAGTAATTAGAGACCTGCCAGCCTGATATTGATCCTGGGCAAAATTATGAATAGCTGATATGGAACTCAATTAATCAAGGGTTAAAGGAGGGTAATACAATTAATGCCAATCAGCATGGATTTATGGAAAATAGAACATGTCAAACTAACTTAGTATCTTTTTTTTGAATGGTTGATAAAGGTAATAGTGTTAACATAATATACTTAGATTTCGGTAAGGCATTTGACTTCCTATCACATTAAATTTTGATTAAGAATCTGGAACAATATTAAATCAATATGGCACCTCTTAAATGGATTAAAAACTAGAAAATATGTTTGTAGAAATGGAGTTTAGTCTGTTTATCTTAACAAAGAGAAGGTTAAGGGATGACTTGATTACAATCTGTAAGTACCTACATGGGGAACAAAACTTTGATAAAGGGCTCTTCAGTCTATCTATAAAAAAATGGCTGAAAGTTGAAGCCAGACAAATTCAGACTAGAAACAAGGAGCCAAGTTTTTTACAGTGGGAGTTACAACCATTGGAATAACTTACCAAATGTTGTAGGGATTCACCATCACTGGAAATTTTTAAATAAGTATTGGATCATTTTCTGAAAGAGGTGCTCTTGTTCAAATAGAAGTTAAGTAAATTCATGGAAATCCTGTGGCCTGTGTTTATACAGGAAGTCAGGCTAGATGATCACAATGACCCTTTCTGGTCTTAGAATCTATTAATCTAATTTTTCCTGTACAGTTAGCTATCAAGGAGTGTTTGATCAGCAGCAAGAGAAATCTTAAAAGGATTCCTGAAGTGAAGAGTCAGAAGATATATTATTTATATTTATATAAAATTGTACATTACTCCCATCATTATGATATCAACCTTGGGTTTAAACCAGCTCACGTTTCTGTCAGAATTCTATCGTTTGTCTGCCAGGAGTTGAAGGATCTGTATCTTCATTTCCCTGATTTTTTTTCTCTAGAAAGTGTGTTGCTACCTTTTGAACATTTGGCTAGTAGGACAAATTTGATAAGTCATGAGGTTGAGTTGGCACATTGCACCATAACATTATGATAAACTGTACTGGTTTTATTTGACTGAAAAGAAATCTGCAGTATCCTTTAAAACTGGTGTCTCATCGAATCTGAGACAATCCTAGAAATATGAAAATAGGTTGTATCAGTTAAAACTCTTAGCATGGACAAATGTCATTGCACATTCATTAATTTTCTCCTTGAATCCCTTTTCTGGCCCAGTCTCTCCATATGGTGGTTTCATTTTAAACTCTATATTTAGATTGACAATAATCAAGTTAGTGTGTGATGGATGATCCAGTCTTGTTGCTTTTACTCAGTCAAAATTTCTAATGGCTTCAATGGGAGTCATGAGTAAGGACCACCACCCTAATCCTGCAGTCAGATCCGTGTGGGCAGATACTTGAGCCTTTGTGGAGCCTTTGTTTGTGCTTTGGCGGGAAGGTGCAATCCATCTGTTTGCTCACTCTTCCAACTCATTACTGATTTACTGTTTGGTTTTTGCAGAGGTGAAGGCAAAACACATATTTTGGGACTCTGAGAATCCATATACTGCATGCATAGGCAGTCCAAATGTGTGGTTATTTAGAGTGCAAGAAGAGGGTAAATATAAAGTGTTTTTGTGTATTTTCATCTTGATTGCATTTTTCTGTCTCTCAGCCAGTGAATATGAACAATTGGTCCTGCTTCACTCCTGTGAACAGCTATTACTGTAAGAAACCATGAGGGGAAAAGATATTACTTGCTTCTTTCTTGTTCTACACTGAAGTGGCAGGCAGCAGTGGTGTTCTCTTTCCCCTGATTCTCTTTGGCTTATACTAGCCATTTTACACTAGTGAGTGCATAATACTTAAAGCAATTGCAGTACAGTGCACCCCCAGAGATTCTATTCTAGGATTTTGTGTCAAGGAACTTGAGTGCTGTGTTGAGTTGTGTGACATGCGGAAAGTTAGTAAAAGACTTCTGTTGAAGTGAAAGCCAGAATGTGCTATATATTTACATTTAATGTAGTCTTCTAAGAGAGAGCTCTTTCAAGAGGTAATATTATAATTCATCTTTTTGTCAAGATGTTATTTTTAATCTGCTGTCATAGACTAGAAAACTTAATTCCCAGTGAAACCAAATCAAATATCTATCTGTATCATAGTCTTTTCCCCCCCTACTTGATGACTTATCTAACTAGTTAAAAAAATCAGTGAAGTGTGTTAGAAAAAATAATTAAGTTGGCTTGGGTTATTTAACCAACTAAGGGTATGTCTACAGCAAAGAAAACCCTCTGACTGGCCCATTCCAGTCAACTCAGGCTTGGGCTGTGTAACTGTTTCATTGCTGTGTAGACTTCCATGCTTGGGCTGAAGCCCAAGCTCTGGGACCCTCTCACTCTGCAGATCTGAGCCCAGAAATAGCAGCCCGGCAGCCCAAGCCCCGTGAATCAAAGTCGGCTGACATGGGCCAGCCACGGGTTTTTCCTTGCTGTGTAGATATACCCTTAAATGCGTTAGTCACTATAGTTCAGGTTTATATGTGATAGATGTTCTTTGCTGTTTCTGGCTGGTAAATTGTTTTAAAATAGAAATCAAATGCAAAAAGAAAACTAAACCCAACAATACCTGTCTAAATTATCCATGGACAAGTTGGTAAATGAGTTTGTTTCTGGTTTTTTTTATACAGTGGCAGAAAAAGGGTGCAAAGCAAGATTGTAACTGGTATAATTGCCAGACAGGCTTGTAGCTATATAGTTCTCCATGTTGTTTCAGAAATTGCCTATGCCAATAATATTTCAATATTTGGTTTGGGTAGTACTTAAATTGTAGTGCCCTAGGCAATCTGAAATTGTACCATTAAGCCAAGTTGCCAAAGTGAAATATGTCATCACACAAGGGACGGGATTGAGGAAAATAGAAAAATGGGAATATCTGAGCTCATCTTCTGTTCCACTCAGACTTAATTATTTTCCTGGTAGTTAGTTGCTATAGTTTATAAAGTTAGTAGGTGATAGAAAAAAAGGAAAGAAACGTAGCGGTGCTATGTACTGTGATGATGTGCTGTTTCTAGTTTCCTGTCAGTCAGATTTAATAATACTGCTTTGGGTTTACAAATGTAGGGTATGTCTACACTGCAAAATTAGGTTGATTTTATAGAAGTCTATTTTTAGAAATCGATTTTATACAGTCGATTGTGTATTTCCCCATTAAGTGCATTAAGTCAGTGGAGTGCGTCCTCACTACCGTGGCTAGCATCGACTCACAGAGCGGTGTGCTGTGGGAAGCTATCCCACAGTTCCTGCAGTCTCCGCTACCCATTGAATTATGGGTTAAGCTCCCAATGCCTGATGGGGCAAAAACATTGTCGCGGGTGGTTTTGGGTACATCGTCAGTCTCCCCTCCATCCCTTCCTCTGTGAAAGCAACTACAGACAATCATTTCGTGCCTTTTTGCCTCAGTTACCTGTGCAGATGCCATAGCACAGCAAGCATGGAGCCCACTCAGCTCACCACTGCTGTTGCGAGCATTGTAAACACCTCGCGCATTATACTGAAGTATGTGCAGAACCTGGCTAAGAGACAGCAGCACAAGGACGATTGTGATGAGGACATGGACACAGATGTTCCTGAAAGCACGGGCTGTGGCAGTTGGGACATCATGGCAGCAGTGGGGCTGGTTGATACAGTGGAATGCCGATTCTGGGCCCGGCAAACAAGCACAGACTGGTGGCACCACATAGTGTTGCAGGTATGGGATGATTCCCAGTGGCTGCAAAACTTTTGCATGCATAAGGCCACGTTCCTGGAACTCTTTGAGTTGCTTTCCCCCCACCCTGAAGCATGGGAATACCAAGATGAGAGCGGCCCTGACTGTTGAGAAGCGAGTGGCGATAGCCCTGTGGAAACTTGCAACACCTGACTGCTACTGGTCAGTCGGGAATCAATTTGGAGTGGGCAAATCTACTGTGGGGACTGCTGTGATTCAAGTAGCCAATACAATCACTGTTGTTCTGCTGTCAAGGGTAGTGACTCTGGGAAATGTGCTTTGCTGCAATGGGTTTCCCTAACTGTGGTGGGACAATAGATGGAACACATATCCCTATCTTGGCACCGGATCACCTTGCCAACCAGTACATAAACCACAAGGGGTACTTCTCAAATAGTGCTGCAAGCACTGCTGGATCACAAGGGATGTTTCACTGACATCAACGTGGGATGGCCAGGAAAGGTGCATGACGCTCGCATCTTTAGGAACTCCGGGCTGTTTGAGCAGCTGCAAGAAGGGACTTACTTCCCATAGCAGAAAATTACTGTTGGGGATGTTGAAATGCCAATAGTTATCCTTGGAGACCCAGCCTACCCCTTGCTCCCATGGCTCATGAAGCCATACACAGGCAGCCTGGACAGTAGTAAGGAGCAGTTCAACTATAGGCTGAGCAAGTGCAGAATGGTGGTAGAATGTGCCTTTGGACGTTTAAAAGCTCGCTTGCGCTGTTTGCTGACTAGGTTAGACCTCAACACAACCAATATTCCCATTGTTTTTACTGCTTGCGGTGTGCTCCATAATATCTGTAAGAGTAAAGGGGAGACGTTTATGGTGGGGTGGGAGGCTGAGGCAAATCGCCTTGCTGTCAGTTTTGAACAGGCAGAGACCAGGGTGATTAGAAGAGCACAGGTAGGCACGCTGTGCATCAGAGAGGCTTTGAAAACCAGTTTCATCACTGGCCAGGCTACGGTGTGACAGTTGTTTGTGTTTCTCTTTGATGCAAACCCGCCCCCTTTGTTGATTTTAACTCCCTGTAAGCCAACCACTCTTCCCACTTCGATCACAGCTGGCAAAGGAAATAAAGTCACTATTGTTTTGAAACCATGCATTCTTTCTTAATTAAAAAAGGAGATAACTGATAAGGTATCCCGGGTGGGGTGGGGGAGGAGGGAAGGACAAGGCCACATTACTTATTGTAGCCACACTACATATCAAAAGTGTTCAAATGACAGCCTTCTGTTGCTTGGGCCATCCTCTGGAGTGCAGTGGCTGGGTGCCCGGAGCCTCCCCTCCCCCACATTCTTGGGTGTCTGGATGAGGAGGATATGGAACTTGGGGAGGAGGGCAGGCAGTTGTACAGTGGATGCAGCGGTGGTCTGTGCTCTTGTTGGCTTTCCTGCAGCTCCACCCGACGCCTGAGCATATCCGTTTGCTCCCCCATTAGCCTCAGCATTGCATCCTGCCTCTTCTCATCGCACTCACTTAATGCTTTCCTGGACTCTGCCACTGAATGCCTCCATGAATTCATCTGTGCCCTATCAGTACGGGAGGACTGCATGAGCTCGGAAAATGTGTCATCGCTAGTGCGTTTTTTTCACCTTCTAATCTGCGATAACCTCAGGGATGGAAAGGTTAGGGGGAGCATAGAAACATTTTCACCTATGGGGGGATAAAAAGGGAGAGTAAAATTTAGGATGATACATTTCTGAGAACAAAGGAGAGACTCTTTCACAATGAATCAAGCAATTCACAGCAGACAGCACATATGCTTTAGGTACAAGGTCGCATTTTGCCTTTTATATTGAGCGCCTGCCAGTATGGGGAAACATCACACACAGCTGGGCAACAGAATTCGGTTTCCAGGCAGCCATGGTAAGCCAAAGGGTACCCAGGTTTGGCTTTTAACACCTTGATAACATGTGGGAATGTTTTCAAACTGCAACACCCTCCTTTCCCATGGCAAGCAATGCTGGTTGTGTTTGCCATTTAAAAGGAGGGGCTGTGGTTTTTGGGTGGATGTGCAATACACACCTTCCCCACCCCTCCACGTGGCTATTTGGGATGATCCCTTCACCCTTCCCCCCCACTGTGTGGCTATTTTCAGGGATGATCCCTTTTAGCCAAGCGCAAACAGCCCAGCATAAACGTTGTCTTTTTACTGTTCCCTTACAAAAATTCCCCTATTTCAACCAGGTGACCATGAATGATATCACTCTTCTGAGGCTAACACAGAAAGATATAGATGAATGTTGCTTGAATGCGACCAAAACCCAGGACCATTCGCTCCCATGCTTTGTGCTGCAATGATTCCAGACTACTTGCTACTGGCTTGGTGTGGTAAAGTGTCCTACTGTGGAGGACGAAATAAGGCAGCCCTCCCCAGAAACCTTCTGCAAAGGCTTTCAGAGTACCTCCAGGAGAGCTTCATGGAGATGTCCTCGGAGGATTTCTGCTCCATCCCCAGACACATTAACAGACTTTTCCAGTAGCTGTACTGGCCGCAAATGCATCCCAAGTTTTCAAGGCAAATCAAATGTAAAACACTATTGCTTTTAAACCTTGTACTGTAATTACAAATGTGCACTCACCAGAGGGGCCTTCTCCCCCTCAGGGTCAGGGATCCTGCTGTGGGAGGGTATTGGCTCCAAGGTGATGAAAAGGTCCTGGCTGCTGGGGAGGACAGATTCACCGCTTGCCTGCTGCACATTCTCCTCCTCCTCCACAAAATCCTTCTCCGTGTTGCGTGAGACTCCCCTCATGCAGAAGACTCCCCTCCTAGAATGCCATGCATCTGATCATAGAAGCGGCATGTATGGGGCTCTGACCCAGAGCGACCGTTTGCCTCCTTTGTCTTTTGGTAGGCTTGCCTGAGCTCCTTGACTTTCACGCGGCACTGCTGTGTGTCCCTGTTGTAGCCTCTGTCCATCATGCCCTGTGCAATTTTAGCATATATATTAGCATTTCTTCTTTTTGATCAGAGTTCTGCCTGCACAGATTCTTCTCCCCATACACCAATCAGATCCAGTGTCGCCCGTTCCCTCATGATGGAGCATGTTTGCAATTCTGGGAGGACTGCATGGTCACCTGTGCTGCTGAGCTCGCCACGCTGACCAAACAGGAAATGAAAATCAAAAGTTCCCGGGGCTTTTCCTGTGTACCTGGCTAGTGCATCGGAGTTGAAAGTGCTGTCCAGAGCAGTCACATTGGAGCACTCTGGGATAGCTCCAGGAGGCCAATAATGTCAATTTGCGTCCGCACTGTCCCAAATTCAACCCAGCAAAGTCGATTTTAGCGCTACTCCCTTTGCTGGGAAGGAGTACAGAAGTCGATTTTAAGAGCCCTTTAAGTCGACGGAACGGGGTTGCTTGTGTAGACGCATTCATTATAAAATCGACCTAACACAGCTAAATTTGACCTAACCCTGTAGTGTAGACCAGGGCGTAGTATTCCTTTCAATAAGTTTTTCTTTCTCCCATCTCTTAGCTGTTGCTGCTTCACTTTCTGATGACTCAGGTATCTGTGTTTAAAAAAAGAAAAAAAAAAAGTATTTCTCCCCTCCCCCCCATCGCTATTAGCACAGTAAATCTGGGTGTCATCTGCCTAACAGCATAATGAGCAGTAATAGCTCATAATGACCATAATGAGCACTAACAGCTGAACATGTCAAATATATTGAAGAAGAAAATAGTTCCCTATGGGACACAAACCTCGGCAAAGCGGAGTTAAAAAGTGGAGTCACTGTCGCTGGCAGTATAAGTGCAGTGGAAGAAAGGTTCCTTCTAGAAATACTTTAAAGAGGAAGACGTTTTTCTTGGTCGTCACTTTTTGATAACACAGTCATTGCAAAATAAGAGTTCTCATAGGATTCAAATACAAAGGTGATATTCTGGCTTTAAACCGAATATGAAAGGTGAGCTCGTTTTATTACCATACAAATACAATAAAGCTAACCTCTCGAGGTGCTGACAAAATGGATGGGCTTCCAGTAAAGGCAGAGCTGAATGTATTGAATACATTTGGAATTTCTTTGGGGCAATCTCTTAATTCAGGATATTGCCTAATAAATTTCTGATAAATAGCTATACCTTTTTTACCATGCAGTCTAATGCAGAAATTGTTCTTATTTGGTAGCTGTGGCTCACCCAGCAGTAGTGTCCATGTCCACGTTTCCAGTTACAGCTGGCTTCAAATCAAGTAACTTATCTTACACCAAATTTCATAAATTCTCCAAAATTTCCTATATTAAACTGTAAAAAGAGTCTCTGGGACTCCTTGCCACATCCAGTTTCCATCATGGGGTTGACTTGGTACAGGTCACAGCCTCTTAGTCCTGGTAGTGGCTGTGACTCAGAGGGCCTGCTTATGGTACTTCTGGGTGAAGGAAACGGAAAAGTTCAGGCCAACACAAACCAAGCCCCTTCTGGGGTCAATAACAAGGGGGGAAAGATCTGAGTTACCACCTGATTTCATGTGTGCCTGAGTAGCAGCTTTGCTAGAGTCCTTATGACTGGGTAGCCACGTCAGCCCTTCTCTATTGAGCTTATCCCTGGGGTTTGCTGGACTCTTCACAGAGCTGGAATGTTTCTAGGTTCCTCCTACTCTAGTCACTCCCTTTTCAGGGCTCCCCCCCTTGTGTACTGCAGCTTCCTCCTTTTAAAGCCCCCCTCCCTGCCATGCATGATTGATGGGGCAGTGAGGTGAGGCTATTCTAGCATACACAGCCTCCCAAGCCCTGCCCCTGTCAGTGCAGGGTTAATATGCCCATCACACAAGCCTTGGGGTACTTTTCCAGCCTTTTTCTGTCTTATTTTACTGCTCCATCACAACTTGTACACCCATCCCAACATGCCTAGAAAGTAATATGGTGGTGTAACAGTGCGGACTCACCCCTGCAGCGCCTCCTGCTGGTTGTCCTCGGGAATTAGCTCCGTCAGCCTTGGAGTGCCCTCTTCAGGCCTCTTCTCGCCGCCACTGCTGGCCCCCGTGTCCCTCCCAAGATCCTGGTGCCCCTTTCCCTGGGTGCTGCCCCCTGGCAGTACCCCCACAGTTCTGGGTTTCCCCCTCCCAGGGGAACCTCCACCCACTATCCCCACTTCGCCTCAGTCTTGGCTACTGCCCAGTCTCCATCTAGCCCCCGTTCACTGGGGCAGACTGCAGTATCAGCCACTCATCACAGGCAAAGGGGTTCGGACCTGCTGCCTCTGCCTACCCATGGGCTGCCCCCTGCAACCCAGTACCTAATAGGCCTTACCAGGCCTGCAGCCTGGGGCTTTCCTAGGCCTGAGCTCCCTGGCTCCCTTGGCCTTTCCCCAGTCCTGCTCCACTCTAGGCACTTAGTTAAGCTCCCTGCAGCCAGGCCCTTCTCTCTCTGAACGCAGAGAGAGACTGTCTGCTTGACCTCCTGGCTCAAGCCTTTATAGGGCCAGCTGGGCCCTGATTGGGGCGTGGCCCCATCTGAGCCTGCCTCTCAATCAGCCCAGTCTAAGGCTCCCAGCCCCAGCCCTCTCCAAGGGCTAGCTTTTAACCCCTTTCAGGCCAGGAGCGGGTAACCACCCCGCTACAGGAGGTTACTGCTGATGTCATCAATGCAAGGGCTTCCTTTGCTACTTGGAGATGATACATGTAATAACCTGTAATACATGCCACTTGTTGAGCCCGTCCTGGGGTTCACTCACCAGAGTGGCACCTCCTGCTGGCCACCTCGGGGATTAGCTCTTTTGGCTGGCACACCCTCTCTTTGCATTGCCTTGCTCATCATCTTCTTCACCTGCTGACCCGCCTCAGTTCAGGACCTGCAGCGTCCTCTTCATGTCTTGGCCCTCTGGCCATGTCACCATCCATGTTTTCCCCTTTCTGGGGGTAAGTATCTCCATCTATAGTCTAGCCACTTCTCCAGTGGGCAGGGGGTCCCGGGCCCACCGACTACTCCGGATTGCAGCCTCTTGCTGTGCCTCAAATTCCGCTAGCTGCTATGTTTCCCTGGGGCATTTCCCCCTGGCCCCAGCACCTTCTTTGCCCTTCCTCAGGCATGCAACTACCCAGTCTCAGCAGCCAGTCCGGAACCCACTTGCTCCCGCAGCCCCTACCAGCAGTTTCTCTGTCCAAGGTGATGCAGGTCTCAGCCTGCTAGAGACACTGTCTTCACTCCTTGAGCGCCAGGCAGTGATCTAATCTACACTGCCCTGCAGCTCTTTATATGGGTTTGCTCGGCCCTGATTGGCTGCTCCTTGCAGCCCCTCTCCTATTGGCTGCTTCCTGCACAGTCTCCCCAGGGCTCTATTAACCCCTTCTCTGTCAGTGTGGGGTGAAGGCCCCATCACAGATCCTTTCATCAGAAAATGGTCTATTATAATCTCCACTATGAAACCATCTGCAGTTTCTATTTCCCTTGGTTGGTGTATTTTGTTTTAGCTTTCTATTTTTTTTTTTTTTACATTGCTATCTGACTTGCTTATCTGCTTCTTTAAGATTGGAAAGACACTGGTTTCAATGGACTTTGGATTAGGCTTGCAACAAATCTGTAGCTAGTCTGTGAATTTCCTTTTCTGTATCTTGTGGTGATGAAAGTTTAATTTCCTAAACAAAATACTCTTCATCTAACTATATAAAGAAACAAATGCAGTGTTTCCCCTCTTTATGGGGAGTTATTTTTTTTAAATTGAAGTAACTTTTTTTTTTTTTTTTGAAGAAGAAGCCATTCTTGATTTCAAGCTGCGTGGGAAAGTAATAAAAACCACAGCTTCAAAAAATATGTGATAATTGCTCAATATTTGTTTACAAACTGATCAACTGTGTATTTTCCTTTAATGTATGAGACTCTGAAGCTGCAATACCATGTTTGGCTTTAAATCCCCTGATGAACAGAGTCAACAAACTGGGAGGAAAAATTCAGACTTATCAAATATTTCCTCAAGCACAAATTGCTGAATTTGGATATAGTTTGGCACTGAAACATTGCGTTTCAAAATGATCTCCTAAATGCCTCGAAGTTGAAGTAATTCTCATTTAATGTAAGGTAATGGTTAAGGCCTTTGTCCTGAAAACAATGTGTGTGCATAATAGTCATCCTGGGGGCTTCAACTGAAATGCTCACAAGCGTAAAGGTAAGCATGTGCCCAACTGTTTGCAGCATCAGGGCCTAAGTGTATAAGAGACTCAAATACTAAACAACTTAGTTTTGAATAGAGATTCTGAAGAGAGTTTTATTGATACACAATGATGGACTCATGGCCCAATTCTGCATCTCATACTCTCTCCAAACCAACCTGTTCAACGGGAGTTTGGGGTGTGTAGTGAATACAGGATCAAGCCCTTAACACTAACAAGTCCAAAATGGGTGAATTTCTGCAAGCACTGATGATTTTGTCAATGGAGATTCTATCTTAAACGCACAAAAAATTAGGTGTTTGTTTTTCCTTCATGTAACGTGTGTCTATGTTTCTGTAAATGGAATAACAGAACTGATTTCAGATCAGCTTTTTTTCATTCAATGGTGGGTAAAAGAAGAATATGGTGATTTCTCTAAACATGGAAATGGATTTTCTATGTAGTGATTAATGTGTATGAAATGCTTTTCTCAGCCTTAAATACAACATCCATTCAGTGATGCTACAATGTTACAATCGTGCCTTTGTTGCAAAAATACTATTTATAAATACAAATGTGCAATTATGTCATGTGACCATCCTTAGTGAAAGCGAATCATTTTACTATTGGGCGCATGTGAATGACTAAGTAGTGCACATCTGGAAGATCTAGTCTCACTTTCCTTCATGATCTCTTTTAGTATTTAAAAGTTAATAAATACATAACAATTATTTCAAGCATATATACAATAACACTTGGCACTCATATTGTACCTTTGATTTAAGGATCATATCCCTTTATATAACCATAATTTAAGCCTCACAATTTCCCTGTTAAGCAGGTAGTAGATTGATATTTTAGGTGGTTTACAAAGGATAAAGGACTTTCCAAATGTCCCACAGTCAATCACTGGAAATCAGATTCAGGACTGCTGAGTACCAATCTGCTGCTCTAACCACTACAAAGCACTAGCATAAAATAGTGATCTGGTGGGATGATGAGTGTTTACAGCAATGCAGGTATCTAAGATCCTGACGTCCATGAAAGGATACAAATGAAGTGGTGATGGTGGTGGTGGGGAAGTCTTAAAGATATTTCCCTGCTTTTTTTAGAATGTAATTTATGTTTAGTTTTAATCTAAAATAGATGTGTAGGTTCCAGCAGAATCCAAATGTCAGGATACCAGCTACGTCAACCCAGTTTTCTCAAGAGAGCTGAATGCTTGATGTGCCCTCTTTCTTTTAATACTACTGATTTGTACTTGACAAACTGGGGATTCTTTGAGACAGCTGCTTCTGTTAATAAAAGTTAGAACCATTTTTCACAAATTCTTGGCTCTGACATAGGGTAGAAGTGGCTGGGACTTCTTTATTTTAGTTTTGGAATACTGCTGCATGTCCATGGGCTATGAAGGTATGGGTTACAGTGTCTTCCTTGGTCTTCACTCATGTGAAAATTCCATTAGAAATATATGGGAATTGGGTTAGAGTAGAGACCTCAGAATTTGGCCCCTAGGTAAAAAGTAACCAAAAGTCTGAGATTCCAGTCATTTGTGAGACATGGGACATTTATTTCATACCAGTTGCCAGTGGAGAGGTGTCAACAGTACAAAGACCAATATTGTAGCTAGCACCTCTGTTTGCACTCTCAATTGGCAAGTCACTGATCTGTGGTTTAGATACTGGTCGTGCATTTATCAGCTATAGATATGTTCCTTCAGATCATAATTAGTGCACATTAATGGGATAGTGCTGAGAAATTTAAACTGGTGAGGACTTTGTTCTTCGGAAGGTCAGACTAGATGATCATTATGGTCTCTTCTGGCCTTAAAATCTAGTAATCAATGAGTCTGGCTAAATCAAGTGCAAGTGATAGTGAGAGCTGTCAAAGTTCTAAAAGGATGTGTATAAAGGAAATGGAAATCAGAAGCAGTGCTAAACTTCGGTGAAGAGCACGGTGGAATAAGTGAATTTGTGTGAACACAAGTTAGAATGGTTGCTAGAAGTCCTTGAATTTTTTCTTCTTAAAATATGTCCAAATCCTTGTCCCATTGAATTAAATGAAAGTTTTGCCATCGACTTAAGTGGGATCAAGATTTAGCCCGTAATTTTCATTAAGTATTTCTGGTTCTTCTTTCCTCTTTCCAGCATTCTGCATGCCACACAGGATTTTTGAGATCTATAAATTGTTTCCTTTTAAATTCTGAAAATTAAATAAAAATGGAAAGAAAAAATAAAATAAAAGTAGACAGCCTCTTGGGGGAGGGGAGCATTTTGAATTAAAAAGAGATAGTTAATAGGTTATTTATCCACTGCTATTTCTACTTTCAACAAGGCTCCTGTATGGATGTTAATTAGACTCTTATATAAATGTAACTGGGTCAGGAGTATTTTTGCATTATTTACTATAAGACAGTCTATATACCTTCAGATTTTCTGCAAATGTTGCTTGCCTATCAGAAAGGAAGACTTCTAGTTCTGGACAATCAGTGGTTTATTTTTTGGTTGGGGGGAGGAATTAAAATGTGGAAATTAAAGCCAAACTTCAGTAAGTCATACTGAGCATGTACTCTCAATATAATCCATGGATGGTTGAAATTAAATATAAAGATGAAGATGAGCTGTAGTTCGTCACAGGTTGAAGATAGAACTCAGTAGTCTTTTAACAGGGAAGAAGAGATGTTGCATTGTAGTCTGTCTAATTGTCTCATCTCATAGAGAAACTTATTTTTAATTTGTAAAAAGTTCCTATGTTGACATTAGGTACCTACATGCCAAATGTAAAAAAAAAATACAAATTAACATACAGTCACCAGTGTGCAAACCTAGACTATATAGACACTTTTAGCAAGTGGCCGCAGTTGATGATACTTTCCAGTGTGAGGCAAAGGAGAGGAAGTCAGATAGGTATTATTACAATTTTATCACATTAAAAATATTTATAGCAATATGACTTTGTGCTTTATACATTTAAAAAAATCAACGTGGGGTGGTGTTCTGGCCCCATTGAAGTCAATCGGACCAGAATTTCACCCAAAGTCTCTGCAACAAAAAGATTAGTCTAAGGCCCTAGTCCCACAATGAGTTCTGCACAATCAGAGCTCTGCACCCTCTAAAGCCTGTGTCGAGCTCCTCCAAGATATGGAGCATAAGGCAGAGAAGACCCAAGTCATACAGAGCTTTATAGATCAGAGTCTTTTAAGGGATAATTACAGCTGTCATGCATATAAATTGATGCATGCACAGTTATGTATCAGGAGCTGGGTCTCCAATTGTTCCTCAAGCAAAACGCTCATTGATTCAGTGAGAGTTAAGCATGTAGAGTAGGACCTTGGAAGGTGTGTTTTGAAGAGTTGGCTGGTGTAAAATCACTCATTTTCTCCTCAGTGGATGCCTTTCCACTCTCCCATCCTCTTTGTCTGGATGTTTGGAATAGACATAACATGGAATGCATGGGAGACATCTTCACTTTCTTGAGACCCAGCATCAGATATGCCTTGTATGTGAATGTTTGTGTGCTGGCTCTTTGCTTTAAAAAAAATCAAAACCGTGTGTGTGTGTGTGTGTGTATATATATATATATATATATAATGCATGTGAGAGAGAGAGAGAATGAACTTCGTGGATTTTATTTTGCCTCTGGCATTGTTTACCCCCTGAAGACAGCGCTGAGCGGTGCATGCGATATATAACTTTTTTTTGTTGGCTCATACAAATACTTCTGAAGACCACATTTTTTTACTTTAGAATGATAAAAATTACGCCAAACACATTTCTAGGGGAAATTACTGGTGGACTTTATTAATCTCCACCACCATCCCTTCCATCACTCTGTATATTGTGCTATAATATGAATACATAATACTCATCATAGGAACAAACTGAAGAACTGTGGCAAGTTTATTTAATATATTGATCACTGTGGAAAGTGGTGGTGTTCTTCTTTCTTGGTTATCAGTAGGAATCAGCCACTTTTGAAAGCAGAAAGGATGCACAGAAGTGTAGCATTTTAGAATGCAGTAAAAATGCAAAATAAATGTGTGTGAAGGTGACTTGTAAATAGAGAACATTTCATTATTTTTAATGTGCCTTTAATGTAGTGTGTTTTACTGGAGCATACTAAAATTTGGTAATCCCTTTGAGTCCCCAAGATTTTTCATTTTTTCATCTTCCCTTCATTAAAGTAACAATTACTAAAATGCAATTCAACTGTATATTCAGTGAAACTCTTCTTGAATATAGACATTTTTTCCTATGTAGAAAGTTAGTACTTCCCCTTGTAAAAAATTTAGTCTCTGAGATCTCATCCTCTTCCTTTGATTTTTCTAGAGGTATATTTCTGAAGTGTGGTAAGTACCCCCCTAGAGAGTATGTTCAAAGATGCACATACCTCCAAGATGCTCAGTACCTTCCAGGATATGACCCCTACTTACCATCACAGCATGGGATGAAGAATGATCGCTATAATAAGCACTGGGAATAATTATTCTATACTTCTATTGCTGAACTTCTCTACAGGCTGGTTGTGATACCTTGATTGCTCTGTAGAATGGGGTAATAGTACTTATTTACCTATCACACGCACGCATTGAGAAATTACATTCGTTATTTTTTGTAACATGCTTTGAGATCACCAGATAGAACAGCTACCACACAGTAAGTATAAGATGAAAATCATTACAGAAAAACAAAAGTATTGCCATTAATTATAATTATGATTCTTAATATTTATTTTGTTCGATTGCACATTCCCTACATTTGAAGGGCCTATATATTTTTTTTCTCTGTTCTAAAATAGAAAGATGTTACATTGTGGATTGGTTTATATTTTAGAATTGTAATCTTAAAGCTGCATAAGTAGAGTAAGATTAGCTCTTTGGTACTTCTCTTTTTTC